>NC_139711.1:14291668-14324168 GCF_964188405.1 Protomyctophum parallelum
CCCATGAAGACGCAGGCGCATCAAAACACACACGCACGCACGCACACGTTGTTGTGCATGCTCAAACTAAATCACACATACATGGAAAAGAGTATTTTTACTTGGTTAAAAAAAGGACATGGACCCCCCCCCCCCCCCCACACACACACACACACACACACACACACACACACACACACACACACACACACACACACACACACACACACACACACACACACACACACACACACACACACACACACAGAATGCGGAAGTAGACGGTTCTTCCAGGTGCTTCAAAACGCCACTGAGCAACTTCCACTGAAATGAATAGCGGGAAGCGGGGCTAACGCTCCGGTTCAGTCTCTATCCTTGTATTACTGTCTATGCCTCTATGGTGTCACCACTCACCAGGGTCCTATGTCGTTGAAAACCAGGCTTTCATTCCCAGCCTTTCTCCCTTTTGCCTGACTCCCTTCACTGTGATTCAAATGATTCTCTGTAACTGGTCTGTACATATAGTGACGTTGTTAATTTAACTCAAACTTTAAAAAATCACAATAATAACACACAGTGTACAGTGTGTAGGCAAACAGCTACTTAGCTACACACAGGCAGGGATGAGGAATAAGTTTCAGCAGCTTGCCATGCAATATTCAAACTTCTATATTAGTTTATCTGTGATGAATGGCTACAGCAAAATCCCAAACTGAATTTTACATTCTCTGATTTTAATGAACACGAATTATTTTTATTGCCCAGACTAGCTAATAGCCTTTCTGTCTGACTGCCTCTCTGCATGTCTCTCTCTCTGTCTGTTTCTACCCCCTCTATCTGTAAGTAATGCATTTCGTATTATAATTTGATATAAGTCAGGTTTTAGTTTAGTTTAGTTTAGTTTAGTTTAGTTTAGTTTAGTTTAGTTTTATTCGCACAATAAAAACAGTACAAAAACAGTACCCTTTTCACATAAGCCAATGTGAAAAGGGTGACATTTCTTCTTACCATGGATGGCAATTGGATGATTTGAGGCACTTTGTGTCACATTCTCTCTCCCTCAGTCTGTGACTCCACACTGGCCACTCCCATATCCCATTCCAGCACACCCAGTTCACCCAGTTCCATTTACACACCTGTCTTCAACTACCTCATCAGCCCAGCAGTGAACACTTCTCCAATCAACCTGCTCACTATAAAACTGGACTCAGTACAAACAATCATTGTCAGTTCATACCCTGGTGTCATTGATGTTCATGATTTGAGGCTTTTTGTTCAAAACGGGCCAATCCTGCAAACTTTGAAAGCCAATGTTAGCCAATTAGGATGGAATCTGAAATATCGGACAGATCCGTCTTGAACACATGACTATAGAGATAGTTGGTATCCAGGGAGTGTGTGTGCAAAATTTGGCATTGACCAGGTTAACGGTGACTAGCTGGTAACAGACGGATGCACACACACACACACACACACACACACACACACACACACACACAAACACACACACACGGACACTGTGTGTGTGTGTGTGTGTGTGTGTGTGTGTGTGTGTGTGTGTGTGTGTGTGTGTGTGTGTGTGTGTGTGTGCAAGCCTGAGCGTGCTTATTTACCTAAGTGTACATGCATGTCTGTCTGTGTGAGTATGCACAAAGCTACATTAGTACGTTAGAATCAAGTGGAGAGGGTTGCTTCAAGAGGCTGGCCATCAATCTATCTTGAAAATTACTTCACTATCAAGGACCACACCACCAATGGAAACATTTAACCATTTATTGAAATGTAGGGGAGGAAAGCATGGTTATGGTTACGACAGATGGCCCACGACGGGCCAGCGGCGGCGTCGAGGATTAAGCAGAGTTGGGGAAGCCTCGGGGATCCGGCATGCTCCCGAGGCACGCCAGACCCCCTTTAGGGATCTGTTAGGAGGTGTTAGAGGGAGTAGGATGAGAATTAGGGTGGGGGGGTGGGATGACGAAAGCGAGAACAGGGGGAGAACCAGGGGTTGGATGGGTTGGTTATATATGGGTGGAGGTGGCTTGATTGGAGGTGGCTGATAGGAGGTGGAGGTAGCTGCATCGGAGGTGTGGTCCTGATCCTGAATTTCAGTTATCTCTTAACACCATAGAGTGAAGACTAGAAAAAGTGCCCTTCTGGGCACAGGTCTCCACCTGGATAGGAATGTAGGACATTGCAGCTTGCCTTCATCTGGTGGTTGGATAAAAGGGCAACAAAAGTAAATTATCCACAGATCCGTGCAGTTAGAGGTAAAAACACTTTTTGGCCAGTTATAGCGCCACCTTGAGGCTGAGTTGAAATTGTTCATGTGGCATTTCGTCCTCGGCCTAGTGGGAATGTGAATGCACAATTTCACGGAAATCACGCGATGTGTTCATGATTTGCAGCATTTTGTTTGAAACTGAGCACTCCTGTGAACATTGGAAGCCAATCTTAACCAA
Organism: Protomyctophum parallelum; assembly: GCF_964188405.1. NCBI lineage: Eukaryota > Metazoa > Chordata > Actinopteri > Myctophiformes > Myctophidae > Protomyctophum > Protomyctophum parallelum. The sequence continues at coordinate 14,294,107 of NC_139711.1, forward strand.
TCAGGATGGAGTCCTGAGAGAAATCTGAAAGACCTGTTTCGTTGAATGGGTCTAGAGAGACTGTGTACCAATTTGCGCGATGTTTGGACAAAATCTGTAGGTGTACTGTGCAAAAACTTGTTTTGCACAAAGCGGCCTCCTGGTGGCGCTATAACAGGCCGTTCTGGAAAGTTTGGGGCAGATGTTCATCGTTGGCATCCAGGGAGTGTGTGTGCAAAATTTGCCATCGACCGGGTTAACTGTGGCCGAGATTAGCTGCTCACGGACACACGGACGGACACACGGACGGACGGACACACGGACGGACGGACGGACGGACGGACGGACGGAGTGCAAAACATACTCTCCCCCCATGCCTTCAGCCTGGTGGAGACAATGAGGAGTTGGGAAGTGTGGCATGTGTGAATTCCAGAGTAAAGAACCTCTGACTTTAATGGAGAACTGGCTAATGGTGTAGGGTGTAGGGAAGATGAATATTGGCAGATTGTCTAGTATTATAATTATTAACTTGAGAGGTGGTCTTAAAATATTATTTGAAAGGTGTAGGAAGCACATTTGGAAGGTAACTAAGTGCATTTATAGATGAAAGAACAGGACTATGTTAATGTCATAGATAGACAATACATTTAGATCTTTAAACAGAGGAGCAGATGTAGCCAAATAGTGAGAAGAGGTAGCTATTCTTAGACATTTCTTTTTAATAATTATTTTTTTGTAAATTAGATGGATATATACTTTCCCAGACAATATTGCAATAAATGAGATATGAATAAATCAAACTGTAATAAAGGGTTAAGAGGCAAGCCTGATGAGCCAAGCCATTCTTCTGATGATACCAAATTATCTTGAAACTTTGTGGATGAAACTTGTCTAATTTCAATCCCACCAATAGAAATCTTAGTTCGACAGTATTTTATGTTTTTACTTACAAAAACTTTTGATTTGATTTATTTACATTTAGTGGTAACTTATTTGCAAGAAACCATTCAGATAGCATAGCTATGCCAGAATTAGCTTCCTTAATGAGAGATTCGAAAATTTTGTTTAAATCTAATTTGTATCATCAGCGAATATAATTGGGGTAAAGGATGAGGATACAGCAGCCAGGTCATTGATGTCATTGATTGGTTTACTAATAAAATAAGATACTGATTTAATCAACATGCGCTTATAAGCATGACCAGCTGCTGATATCTTAAAGTTGGAAATTAATTCAAACACTGTTTCATTTGTGTCTTCAAACTGCAAGAGAGTAGGGAAGTTACCCTTAATCTAAATTATTACTATTGTAATTGTGTAATAAGTATTATAATATATATTTCAAGTGTGATTATGTTCAGAAACAATTCTCTATTTAGACTTATTAGATATTTTCTAATATTTCCTAGACTTATTAGTGGGTGATGCAACTTCTGAGCTGTGATTAACACCAGTAAAATATAGTCTATATTACCTTTTCAGTGTATTTCTTGTAAGTCAGTCGAAACAGTAAAAAGCCAGGGGAGAGAAAAATGATGTGACGCAGGTAGTGAGCAAAATTTAAATCCAGGACATTTTTTTTTTTTGTATTTTCAGTTAATATAAAATGTCAACACCTCCATTGGATCTATAGGCTTATTGTATAGGATTTTGTGACATTTCTGCTCCAGTTGGACAAATCGAGTTGGAGCATGGTCTCCCCTCCCACTTAACAGCTAACCACAGTGCATTTGAACAAGGCACCCCCAATGGTTCATGCAGTAAATCTTAAATTAAATAGCTGGTGTACAGCAATGGAACTATTTTGAGGTGAAAGGAAGAAAGCAGAAAAGGAGGAACAAAGAGGAAGACAGGTTTATCAGCAGTGCTGTTTAGCTCAGTACGAGCCAGATAGCAAAGGACTGGTCCTCAGTGGACCTGTGTGTTTTGTTTATTTTCATGCATGGGAAGGCAGATTTCATTGCAGAAGAAGAATAAATAAAAATAGAAGATTTCCCCAGCCCTTTAATAGCCCATACAAATATTTAATACAAATGCCAATAAAAAGCATCCACTGTCAAGCAGCTTTACATGAAGTACAGTGACTCAGCTTTTGACTTAATTCACAGGTACTGAATAGTCCTGTTTTAAGTTAACATAAACAGCCTAGGACAGCCACAGTTTACTGTATGGTCCTAAGCTTCATTAAGCAATGCTTTATGGCTGCTTTTCTTACAAAGAGGAGAGAAGGAGAGAGATACTTAAAGCAGAGAGAGGGGGGGTGGGGGGAGGAAGAGATGAAATGGCAAGTAATATGGAGGGCCAGAAAATAATGCTGGAGGGAGAGAAGGACTAACGAGTGGGAGGGAAGAAATGGCAGGAAGAGGGAGGAGATGGGAAGGAGCCTGGCACGGTCCTACATTGGTAAATTAGTTATCAGTTCAAATTGTATGGCAGACTATTTTGACAACCAAATACCAAACAAAATATGCATCCAAGCAAACCATGGCATGTACTTCACATGGTCTACCCAGGTCTACGACAGAAAGGCTCATGGGAGCGAGGAACACAGGGCGAAGGAACAGAAAGTCATGGGAAGGAGGGAAGCAAAAACAAGAACTGATCAATTATCATTTAATTACCAGTGGCTGCCTTATATCTCCAGAATTGTGCTATGAAATGTAATTATTTTATACAATTTATTTTTCTTTATTGATCTAATCTGGTGTGCACGTGACTACGTGGCGTGCACATGACGCACCTCACGCACAGCTGTCGGTTGTGTTGACATTGGCTTGACTGGTACAAGGAACATCTCTCATGTGTCAAAATCGCGGGGGTCCGCGGTAGGCTGCGTGGGGGTCCGAATGTGTTACTGTTAAATCAGCGGGTGTGCGCCGGACTCCGGTGTGCTCCGCTTTGCTGCACTATGCGCGACCGTTTCGACTATGGCATTAAAAGTGTCTGGTTGCTCTATGGGTTGCGTAGAAAGGCAGCCAATCAGAATTACGTGTCAGTATGACTATGTTGAAGTTTTCTTGGGTATTCATTGACCAGTGCTTTTCAAGCGACTGGTAAAAATCACACCAGTGTGAACCAAGTGGTGCAACTCCTGTCTATTGGTTCTCTGTATCATTCCAATTTGTATCGTTCCAATTTCTTCTCTGTATCGTTTGCGTCCAGCAGGTGGCAGCCATGTCACATACTTCTCTCGTTCCAATTTCACGCATGCGCACACCACTCGTGCTCATGATACATGATACAAGATACATGATACAGGCGGACATTGCTGGATGTAGAAGTGGTTGCACCACTTAAAAAAGGTGAATTGGGTCAAAACAAGAAGAAAAGGGAGTTATTGAGACAGAGAGTAATGGCATGAAGTGGAAAAGGTGTTCACATTTATTATTATCAATGCTTCAATGTAGAGATACTCTGTTACTACTCTGTAAGTGAAAAGTCCGGAATTCAAAATGTACTTGAGCAATTTAAGTACAAAGGTATTGGTATCAAAATGTTCTTAAAGTACTAAAAGTAAAAGTATACTCATTGCGCAGAATGGCACAATGAGAGAAAATAACAGGTATAGAAGCTCGTAGCTTGTAGATCTGCTATTTTCAAATCGCCGAAATGTATATGGTATATATACGTTTTCAAATAATTGTAGTGGGGTAGAAGTAAAAGTTTTGAAAATCGGGAATACTACAGTAAAGTAAAAAATACCTCAACATTATATAGTGCAGTACTTGGGTAAATCTACTTACCGGTAGTTACTTTCCATCACTGATGGAAAGAGAGTTGCGAAGAAAGAGATACAGGAAAGGATAGGAAAAGATGAGGAGAAATGGTTGCCAGTTGGAACCCGGGCTCCCCCAGAGTTAGTGTCGAAGTGTCCTTGAGCAAGACACTGAACCCCTAATTGCTCCTGATGTGCTAGTTGGTGCCTTGCATGGTTTCCGCTGACATCGGTGTAATGTGTGTGTGAATGCGTGAATGTAAAGCACAATCCTTGTAAAGCGCCTTGGATAAAGACGCTATATAAATGCACCATTTACCATTTAAATGGATGAAGAGAGACGGAAGGGGCAGAGGGAGGGAGATGACAGAGAACAAGCCAGGTGGCACAGACAAAGACCATTTTAGAAATACAATAGGATGCATGTCATGGGCAAACAGCCGCATGTAACCAGATCTCCATAAGAGTTGTGATGTCTGTTTTCCCTCTCGTATGATTCAGCAGTTATATGTCCTATCATTTGTAATTTGCTGACCAAAATTACATTTGCTGACAGGGATCCTTTAATTACTGCAGTACTCAATTCATTTTTTGGGTCGAGGAGATAATAGATCAAATGTGAAAAATTACACATTAATATAAATTCATTGCCACTCCTTTAATCTGTATGATTGATGCCATTTTCCTGTGAAATACTATTTGCAGGCGCTATATATCTTCCAATAATTAACTCTTCAATTATTAATGACGTAAAATAGCCTGGAAACTTCTTCTTACACCCTAAGCTTGTGTGACATTTTGTATGACTGAAGGTTTCATGAAGTACTATAGTTGTAGTGTGTATTTACAATATCACTTCATGGGCTATTGGGCTAATAAACAGTTTAAGTGTGGACCTAACATTTATGTTTGCCACTACCATGTGGGATACACACATGTAAGCTGATGCCACGAAACCATACAGAAAGTAATATTTCCTCTCCACGAATAATTCACTATGATTGAATTATTCTTTCAGTGTGCCATTTGACCCATTCAGCTGCAGTTAATGCTTTTACTTGTTTCTTTTTTTAGATGGTTTGTTGAAAAAGATGGCAGAAACCATATTGATACTGTAGGAAACAAACAATGAATTTGATTTCTGTCACGGTTAACCTCATATATAGCCAACAGATTATGACACAAAGCATCTGTAGCATCAGGAGCAGCCCAGGCTATAGACGCTAATCAAATCCAACAAGAGCTAACCATAAAAAGGGCAGCGGCTGCCGTCTGCTAAATCTGCCCCTCCCAAACGAGTCCAGGAAAAGACTAGGCATCACACTGGAAAATGATTGGTCCAAATCACATTAGTTTGCATGTTGCATTGTCTAGCAAGATTCTGTTATTTAGAGCTATCTTGACTTAATGCAATTGAATCTTGATGCCTTCAGTGTTTGACATGGTTTACAGCTGGGTTGAAGCATGTCAAATCTCAAACATACTGTACACAATATGAATATGCTGTACAATTTCCTTACACTTCACTGTCCCATTACTCTTGGGGGAGCTGGCTTGGTCCTTGACAGACATTATGACGGCACTTTTTCATTCGTTTTCATCTTAGAATAGGGGAAATATTCATTTCACATTGTAACACGCCCTCCTATACTTATATAATACTTACTGTTATTATATTTAAATTTAATATATTTCTTCTAGATTCTACACTAAGCTAACACTCACCATGCTCAACACACTCGCCCTTCATGTCATGGCATGAATTACAATATCTAGCGCTTTGTCCTGAAAACTGATGTCACAAATATGTTTTTTTAAACCTCGTTACCCAGACCAGATTTCAAGCAATTATCGTTCAAAACACAAGAGGTTTTTTCTGAAATACACTTTTATGAGGAAATATTTATTTTATGTGTTCCTAATAGAGTTATTTATTTATCTTGATTGTGCTTTCCAGGCTCCTGGACCAAATCCACAATGATTCCGGGTGGCCATATGGCCCATGGTACATGGTACATTTTACAACTCACACTTAAGGCATTTTAGCTGACTTAACCAGAGTGAGATTAGAATTAGCAGAGTAAGCATGAGCTCTATAGTCAAACAAAAAAGGTAAAATAGTCAAATAAAAAATCCATCCATCTTCAACCTCTTATCCGGAGTCGGGTCACGGAGACAACAGCTCCAACAGAGAGCTCTGGGGAAGTTCAAGACCCACAGGAACGCACCCAGGGTGCCGGCCCAGTTCGGGTGAGCCGCCCCGAGAAATGACAGAGTTACCGTGTGCCGGTCCCTCTACTGTACCCTCTACTGTACTGTACTGTCACTGTACTGTACTGGCACACCCGAAATCATCATACAGTTAATATGTGCGTGTGTGTTTGTGTGTGTGTGTGTGTGTGTTAGGTTGCGCACAGGTGGTGAAAAACAACCATGCTGTTTTTGTGCTCATACCCAGCCAGGCAGCCACCCACCCACACACATAACTCCGTACACCCAGCCACCCACCCACCCACACACATAACTCCATACACCCAGCCACCCACCTACCCACACACATAACTCCGTACACCCAGCCACCCACCCACCCACACACATAACTCTGTACACCCAGCCACCCACCCACCCACACACATAACTCCATACACCCAGCCACCCACCTACCCACACACATAACTCCGTACACCCAGCCACCCACCCACCCACACACATAACTCCGTACACCCAGCCACCCACCCACCCACACACATAACTCCATACACCCAGCCACCCACCTACCCACACACATAACTCCGTACACCCAGCCACCCACCCACCCACACACATAACTCTGTACACCCAGCCACCCACCCACCCACACACATAACTCCATACACCCAGCCACCCACCTACCCACACACATAACTCCGTACACCCAGCCACCCACCCACCCACACACATAACTCCGTACACCCAGCCACCCACCCACCCACACACATAACTCTGTACACCCAGCCACCCACCTACCCACACACATAACTCTGTACACCCAGCCACCCACACACATAACTCCGTACACCCAGCCACCCACCCACCCACACACATAACTCCGTACACCCAGCCACCCACCCACCCACACACATAACTCCATACACCCAGCCACCCACCCACCCACACACATAACTCCATACACCCAGCCACCCAGCCACCCACACACATAACTCCATACACCCAGCCACCCACACACATAACTCCATACACCCAGCCACCCACACACATAACTCCATACACCCAGCCACCCACCCACCCACACACATAACTCCATACACCCAGCCACCCAGCCACCCACACACATAACTCTGTACACCCAGCCACCCACCCACCCACACACATAACTCCATACACCCAGCCACCCAGCCACCCACACACATAACTCCATACACCCAGCCACCCACACACATAACTCCATACACCCAGCCACCCACACACATAACTCCATACACCCAGCCACCCAGCCACCCACACACATAACTCCATACACCCAGCCACCCACACACATAACTCCATACACCCAGCCACCCACACACATAACTCCATACACCCAGCCACCCAGCCACCCACACACATAACTCCATACACCCAGCCACCCACACACATAACTCCATACACCCAGCCACCCACACACATAACTCCGTACACCCAGCCACCCACACACATAACTCCATACACCCAGCCACCCAGCCACCCACACACATAACTCTGTACACCCAGCCACCCACCCACCCACACACATAACTCTGTACACCCAGCCACCCAGCCACCCACACACATAACTCTGTACACCCAGCCACCCACCCACACACATAACTCCGTACACCCAGCCACCCACACACATAACTCCATACACCCAGCCACCCACACACATAACTCCATACACCCAGCCACCCACCCACCCACACACACACATAACTCCGTACACCCAGCCACCCAGCCACCCACACACATAACTCCATACACCCAGCCACCCACCCACCCACACACATAACTCCATACACCCAGCCACCCACCCACACACATAACTCCATACACCCAGCCACCCACCCACCCACACACATAACTCCATACACCCAGCCACCCACCCACACACATAACTCCATACACCCAGCCACCCACCCACCCACACACATAACTCCATACACCCAGCCACCCACCCACCCACACACATAACTCCGTACACCCAGCCACCCACCCACACACATAACTCCATACACCCAGCCACCCACCCACACACATAACTCCATACACCCAGCCACCCACCCACACACATAACTCCATACACCCAGCCACCCACCCACCCACACACATAACTCCATACACCCAGCCACCCACCCACACACATAACTCCATACACCCAGCCACCCACCCACCCACACACATAACTCCATACACCCAGCCACCCACCCACACACATAACTCCATACACCCAGCCACCCACCCACCCACACACATAACTCCGTACACCCAGCCACCCACCCACCCACACACATAACTCCATACACCCAGCCACCCACCCACCCACACACATAACTCCGTAAGGGTTGCACCACTCAAAAATCACTAGAAGTGAAAGCCCTACTACCCAGTAGTAGCTGGGCTTTCTACCCACATATACTGTGTGTGTGTGTGTGTGTGTGTGCCGTGCGTGTGCGTGTGCGCGTGCGCGCGTGTGTGTGTGAGATAGCGAGAGTATAACCTTTGCCTGTCCCATGGATGGATGGTTCATTGAAATGTGTGTGGTGTGGTGATGTTAAAACCATTGTATCTCATCCAAGAGTTGTATCAGATTTTACATTTTATATTTAGCTGACAGACATACACATACAGTAGGCATAGGGTATAGGCGAGCCCTTGGAATTCTGGAATGTACAGCATATCCCCCTGCCACTGCTACCCTACATCCCAATAAATCTGAATAAATAACTTAATTCATGGCTTGATAAAAGTCCAAAGGAGGTCTGATAATGTTGTGTTGTATTATTTTGTAAAGGTTTGTACAGCAGCATAGTATTATGTAAGAGCAAACGCAACACCTGTCCCATGTGTTTGCTCAGGCTGTGTGCATGTGTGATTGTGCGCGCAAGTGTGCCAGTATGTGTGCACATCCATGTATACCTTTGTTTGTGTGTGTGTGGCGTGCGCACGCACACGCGGGCGCGCGCGTGTGTGTGTGTGTGTGTGTGTCTGTTGCTGTCTGTGTGGTTACTCAGTGATAAATGAGGTTGCTAATGATACCTTAACAATGGGTGCATTAGTGCTACACTGCACTTCACATCAACAGCCCACAGCTACATGACACCCACTTTTGTAAACCTCCAGCATGCTATTGAGCAGCCGAGCAATAATGGTGATAATAAAAAGATAAATAATAATGTTAAATATATAATACAATACACAACAGCAATCTAAAAGCACAATTTCCAAAGTTTTCTACAAAGAACAGTATATGCGGAGAAAAATAATAATAATATATGTGAATTTATAAATCAGGTATTTTCTAAGCATATTCATTCATTCTTCCTCATACTTATCTCCACAGTGAAGCAGCATCAATATGCTTCTGACATATTCAATTACCCGGTGAGGTAACTTAATGGACCATTAAGAACATTATGGATGTTATAGAACATCCATCTATAACCATAACAATTGACCATTATAAAAAATGTTTTTGTTCAATTAAAGCTCTGTTAAAGCATTGTTTTTGTTATGTAACGGTTCATTGGTCCAATCCCCACTGCCCCAGCCATCTGGACTGTATGGATCAAATTTCAATTTGATCCAAAAAAAGGGAAGGAAACAAAGAAAGGAACACACTTGGAAAAACACAACACTTTTTTTTTATCAAACCATGCCATGTAATCTGAGAATGGACTGTAAATCAACAAACATAGATAAAAGAAACACAAACAATTGGAACAAACAAAATGTGTTGTAGTAGTGTGTGTAGAATATTGAGTTCTATCAGTGTGCAGAAAACATGAGGCTCTCTTGAGCAGTTGCCTGGCAACTAATTAGCCAACAACCGCGCATCTGTCGCTCTGGGCAATGGGATCTACCAGAGTCCAATGGCTCTGGGATCTATGAGACACTACACTACCGGTGTGCCAGAATCAGAATAGGAGAGAGAGCGAGAGGGAGTGAGCATCAACGTGCAGACTGTTGTTCGCGAGTCATTTCATCGCCTCCTCAGTTACTTCAGAGTTCAGACGCATAAGGTTGGTCAAAATTACCATTCTCTGTTCGTTTTGTATACCGTGAACTGTCAATAGTAGTGTGGTGGGGAACAGGTGTTGGGAATGTTGCTGTTGTTGCTGTTAAGTGCTGGTGGTGACGCCTTTCTGGCGCGGCTTCAATTAGAGCTGCTGGCTGCCTGGTGTGCGTGAAGAGAGAGAGGGAGAGAGAGGTGAAGAGGCAGAGCTCAGGAGAGATGGAAGGATTGCAAATGTATTAGCCGTATAGTATTAATATGCAGCAGGTGAGCCTCCAGTCCATATAGGCTACATCTCGTCATATCCATACGAGAGGTACGAGGATGTGGCAGCTCCTCTGGACAGGATCTTTGCTTTGTTTACAAACCATTCACAGAAAGCACTCGACTCGAATGCTTTCAATGAATATTTATACATGCATTGATAGATCGATCTGCTAGCCGCACGGCCGGTCGCTGATGGGCAAAACGTCATTCATCATTTTTTGTTTTGTTTTATTCCTTGTCTGATGGTGATTCATTGGTGAATGACTGGAAATATGTATATCCCATTATAGTGCATTGATTAGCTTTATGTAATCCTGCTGTGTGTGTGTGTGTGTGTGTGTGTGTGTGTGTGTGTGCCTGCGTGCGTGCGTGCGTGTGTGAGAGAGCTTGTCAGACACCATCGGCAGTGTCTGAGATAACGTGCGTGTGTTGCGTCGCGTGCTTGCGTAAAGATGCACAATGAATGAATACAACCTACTGTCGCCCACAGAGCTGAGTAGAGACCATCGTGTGTGCGCGATTGATTGAATAGCCTGTATACTTTATGAACAGAAGTTACAGAACAGCTCGGAGGAGTATAGTTTAATACAAATGCAATGCTAAAACTAAAATGATTGAACCCAAGAAAGCACTATAGCCTATATATAATTAAGTATGGCTTGTTTGGCCGGGTCCCTAAGTCTTAAGTGTGGGTGTGTGTGTGTGTGTGTGATTGCGTAAGTGAGAAAGATAGTTTAGTATAGTCTATTCACTGGCTTTTATGTATGTATGTATGTATTTATTTTAAACTAAAAAGGTCATTGTAAATAAATACAGGGGCCCCTCACCTATTAGAAGTGAAAATACAGGGGCCCCTCACCCATTAGAAGGCCAATATCAGTCACCAGAACCAAGGACGGGTGTTTTCGATGAATCTATCATGATTAAATGGAGTTTGAAGTTACAATGTGTTTTGTATAGGCCTATATCAAATATCTAAATACTATTGCTGAATCAAACAACTTAAAAACTGTCTGGGGTGCTCACAAAAGCAAGAGTAGACCTAGGCTTAGACGTAGGCCTATCAATAATGTGACTCATTTTAGAAAGTTAATATTCTCACCCCAAGCTCCTACACTGCATAAGGAAAACTGACATGGTGAACAGAAACGTGTGTTCAGTCATTTAGTGTGACCTGTGAACTTATCAGCGGCTCATTGAAACTAATAATAATATTATGTGTTGAGTCTCTCTCAGTGGCAGTTTTAAATAATTTCTACCCACAATGACTGGGAGCCCTACAATTGCACAGTCAAATCTGGATTGGTAATTTAACCCGAAATTGTTGCTGTGTCCGTGTACCTCTGTGTTCTCTGCGCAATATGTCCAAGTTAAATTCAAATGCATGACAAATGTCCCAGTGTCTGTGTAATCTATACTGAAATGACTATGAAGCAGTGGTATTGTCTGGGGATGAGAGAGAGAGGGAGAGAGACCCTCACATACTGTATATACACACTTCCATCTGCCAGTTAGTGACGATGATGAATGACTCCTTCAGTAGTTTGCAGAGAATGACAGGTGTGTGTGTGTGTGTGTTGCTATACTTGTGAGGATCACATGTCCCCACTCCCCACAAGTATAGTAGATTATGAGAAATAGACACGAGGACCATTTCACAAAAGATGGTTGAAAAAATATTTGTCGAGATATACGGTTACCATTAGAAAAAGATTCAGGCGCTCAGATGGCTGGACCAATTAGATCCGCCGGCTGTTTTCTCCGGCAACCCGCCCCTCTAGACCAGAAATCACACAGGCAGGGGCAGGCTAATACTTACTTAGTTGCGCGTTGGTATCATGCTCCGTACAATATACAAGCCCATAATTCGTCAAGGCTCGTGTGTTATTGTGGATCTGCTATGTGTGTGTGTGTGTGTGTGTGTGTGTGTGTGTGTGTGTCTGTATGTGCGTGCGTGATTGCGTAGGTGAGAAAGATGCACAAAGCGTAGTCTACTGTCGCCATTCAAACGGATGCCATGAAGCGCAGCCTATATTGTGGGGGGTCTCAAAGTGGGGTGCCTGTGTACTTGCAGTGTATTGTGTATATACTACTGTGATATATGGGTGTGTTTCTTTGACTTCTCATCAGGGAACAGCATACACCGGAGGGAATTTGGCCAACCATGCATTATGTATTCGTGGATCTCCAGAAATATCCTCATCAAGTTGTTATGACTTTTTTATCCGTCTATATTACAGTATGTTTGTTGATTTACAGTCCATTCTCATGGCAGGGTTTGATAAGAATTAGCCCGCAGACCCCCATTTAAAGAGATATGCCAGGGACCCCCATAAGAGAAGATTTTTGCGGCTCTAGCAGTGATTCTCAACCCGTTTAATTTCAAGGACCCCCAGTTTGACATGCATATTAGTATACAGACCCCCATTTAATGGTATTTCTATATCTGGGACACCAATTTAATATTGTAAAATCAATGTTAAGTACAAAAGAGAATGGCAGCTTGGCAAGTGCGAATTTGTAACTTTTATATTTGAGTGGTGCAACCAGTCCTATAGACAGCTATGTGTGTGTCCCTGTGTCCGAGCACGGAAATGTGTCCAAGCACGAAAATAGCGTTATAGCCTTTGTTCACCACCAAGTGTCACTGTTGCACAGCCTGACACACACAGGCCCAGGAGGAGGGCTTGTACAGTACAGTACAGTACAGTACAGTACAGTACAGTACAGTACATTACAGTACAGTACAGTACAGTACAGTACAGTACAGTACAGTACAGTACAGTACTGCACCACTCACTTCAGACGGGTCTGATTTTAGATTAGAAGAGACAAACTAATATTGTTTATACCATTTGCTTTGATTGATTGAACACGTATTTGTATTTTGTATGATTTGATTTGGGTGTGTTCTAAATTAAAGTGTTAGTGTTGATTATCGTATATTAATCTCATTATAGTAAACTAATACTATTATACTAAAAAAGATAAAGATCAAGGGAAAAGAGATCTTTTACAGTACAATAATGTTTCAAGTTGACACTGTACACATGTAAAATATACGGCATAAACAATATATTAGCTTGCCTCTTCTACAAAACATAAAAGTTACTGTCGCGCGTGCCAAGCTGTCATTCTCTTGTCATACTTGTATTATTAATTTATTTCCCACCACGGAGTAACGGCAGATTATCCAGCATATAGCTATGCACCTCGGCGGAAAGTCTGGTCAGAGCCATGAGTCTGGTAAGGCCGGCAGTGCCAATCAGAGGCAGGTGGGGCGTTACCATGTCTATGCTCGGACGTAGAATAGATATACGCAGGAGGGCTATATAGGTTTTGAATGGCCCAGGAAAGCTACGTACATTGGAAATGTAGTCTGTTTGATACAGACCTCCTGGTGTGTGTACATGTTTTATTCTCATTGTTGTTTTTGCTGTGATAAGCTTGATGGTCACCCTGGCGAGGATGCTGATTGTAGCTTCTGTTGCACATGACTCACAAGAAACACAGGAATCATTACTACTGCATAGTAAAACTCTTTGAGTGTACAAATCATACAAATGGAACCATTTACACACTCAAGGTTCTAAGTGATCTTCGTTGTGGTATGTTAGGGCTAAACATACAAATGAACATGCATTATTAGGCCATTAACCTCCATTTGATATATTTTCTTTCTTTTTGAGGGGTGCTCTAACGTCTGGCTCTTGGAATTATGTCATATGTCAGCCAAGTCTATAGACTTTTAATGTTTGTTTAGAGCACATTAAACAGAGTAGCAGCCACGTCTATGGTCTTTTAATGTTTATTTAGCGCACTAAATGTGACGTCGACTCTTGTGGCAGCCAAGTCTATGGACCTTTTAATGTATGTTTACACTTTAAACAAACATTACCAGTCTTGCCTCACTTCACACGAGTGTGAGTTTTTATTTATCTCTGGGACCCCAATCTACACTGTAAAAGCATCAACCTTAACTGGACTGAGCGTGTAATGGACTTAACAGGTCCATTCTGTTCCATGTGTACACAATTACAGAGTTACAGACCCGTAAGGTCTATTTGATTCCTTACTATCAATCATTTCGGAAGGTCTATTTGTTTCCTTACTATTAGCTGCAGGGGACCTCTTCAAGGACCCCATACCCCACTTTGAGAAGCAGTGACATGGGCAGTCTTCATTTCTCTGACTTCTGCATTGGATACCACTCTATTTCAGTCATTCCTTGTTTCCTGTTTTTCCAGCATCCTGGTGTAACTTGACAGTGGGTGACACTTGGAGGATACATTAGATATTGACAGACTGAAAGAGCATTATAGTGTCTCAGTGTCAGCTGTGAATCAGTTTTGGCCGTCACCTACGCAGTAATCCAGCGGGGCTGTTGTTGTCAGGGAGAGAAGCTGATAGGGCCTGGATGGAACCTTTTAATCTAGTTTAAAATGCTATGCAGATAAAGGCAGAGTGAACCACACACTGTTGCTCTGAGGAGTCTCAGCCATGGCCTTATCTATTCTCCACAGACCAGCTCAGCTGGAACGGGCCTTAACCATCAGCAGATGTGTTCAACGCAGCGGCACATTGGGGTCTTGGGGATGCGTAAACACGCAAGCGCACACGGTGACGCACGCCACGGTGACACACACACTCCTTCAGCCATGATTCTCATGTGTGCATGCAGTGCATGGAATGCCGCACGGCACTGGTGCCAAGTGCACATAAACACGATGCTATGGTGGGCACCATATAGTAACCAGCCACAGTCCAATTGCTACTGGTTGATAATGCCAGATTAACCATATCAATTATAGCTGTAACCCAGGGGCCACACTAAACAACTCTACACAGGACATGGCAATTTCATGGCTGCTTACTGCAAGTGGTCTCACACTGCACTTAGCAAAGCAGCACCTCAGCAGCCAATGCCGGCTGAACGTTGGTGCTGCTTGGTGTGGCAAAAACCCTCCAAGAGAGATGGGAAGTCACTTCAAGTCAGGCATGTGGTACAATGCAGGAGCAACACGGTTTGGCCTCCATGTGTGAGGTGGAAAGTTCTCTTCTCTCTTGTGGAATTGTTTAAATGCAGTTGAGATGTGTGATGTCATACAAATACTTTTGATGGTCCGCAAGCTATACCTCCACCTTTCCGACCAAAGAATGGCTACCACTTTCCCTGTTGATTTTGTTTAGCTACTTGCCTGGTGTTGTGACAAGCAGCCTGGTGTTGTGAACCAAGCTAGCTCGAACAGAAGACGTGTTGGCCAATGGCCATGACTTTATTTATTCATTATTTTGAGAGTCTACATACGTATTCATTTTTCCCATTGCGTCAGCAGCATTAATTGCTTTGTACAGTCCTGTCTTACAATACTGTACGTTAAAGCTACAGTAATTAAGTAAGTATCTTTGGGAAACAATGGTCCCAGTGCCATGTGGTGCATACGTACAGTATATAGGCAGCTTGGTGAACAGGTACACCCCCTATAGACATGACATTTGTATGTCACACTCACAGGGAATGCTACAGTAGCCAGGAGTTACATTTACACTGAGGACTTTACTAGTGTCGCATCCAGAATCTCAGCTAGCACAGAGTGAGTCAAATACACCTAACCCAGACAAAGACCAACATATACACGAATATAGCGCATAGAAAGATAGAATCACATACAGTATGGGGAAACACACATACTCTCGTGCCGGATGTTGAGCACATGACAGAAGATAATTAAGAGGCAGAGGAAGACGAGAGTGGAGGCATTGCTGGAGAATGCATTCCAGCTGACCACCTAGCGCTAGACCTCTGAACCTCTGCCCACCTTCCTTATTACTGTGGCCAGATGACGAGCCAAGTGATAACCCCCCCCCCCCCCCCCCACACACACACACACACACACACACACACACACACACACACACACACACACACACACACACACACACACACACACACACACACACGCAGACAGACACATCAGATCTCCAAATCGAATTCATCAAAGCAGAGTTGACTGAGCACATAACGCTCCCTTTCATCCATGCCACATTTCACACCCACGCAGTTCAACGTCTATTCAGTACAGTCGAGTTCATCTGCCATTGGCTTGAGCAGCTCTGCTGGCATATTTAGTCCTTGGGCTAGAGGCCCATTTCTGGGATATCGGTAATAAAAGGGACAAAGGTTTCATATGATTTTTTGTATTGCTACATGTCTGGCTGATTGCTTGTTTTCAGCCCTTATATCTGATATCTGATGAAAGAAATTGGTACATAGTGAATGGCATAACTTGGCAACTAATGGGCCGATATGGATGATTCTGCTATCAAATTATAGAAACTGGCATATCTTGGTCTTGACTTTTATGTTGACCGTGATCTCAATAATACGTATAAAATACAATCACACCTGTGTGAACTGAGTGGTGCAACTCCCCTCTCCCCCTGTCTGCCCCCCCCCCTCTCTCTCATTAGCAGGCAACAGTGCAGCACTATCTCTCTCTCTCATTAGCAGGCAACAACTCTGTTTCTGGCACAACAGCGCCACTAGTCATAGTAACATAGTCACATAGGTTAAGACGGACATTGCTGTTCCTTGGAGTGGTTGCACCACTCAAAAATGTGTAGCAAATAAACATTGTTCTACAGAAACAGTTACTGTAGTTCATATTGAATTATGCACCTCTTCCTGTCCTGTTCAACTGTAGGCATTGAATCTTCCTCAGTTGCTTGGTTTGTACAGCTCTGGAGTTTGCAGAGGTCTGTACATTTCAACCCATTGCTGAGACAACTGCAGTTAGGAAGCTTGCATAGACGTGCACATTTACAAGCCAAAAACTCAAGGCTGTGCACATCCAGTGAATTGCTAACTGTCCACCATCAACAGTTGTCCACCACCCACTCTGTATGGGATCTGGTGCAGATGGGCGAGTCTGCAGAGAGCATCTCCATATTCGAGTCTGGTAATTGGCACAGAGGGCATGGATTCATTCTCTACATGGTGGGAGTTGACTGGAATCAGCCTCCCCTCTCCTGGCACAGAAAACCTGGTAGCGGATCTGGTTCACGTCACTGGAGGTGGTCCCAGACAGGTTCCAGCTATAAGTGAACTGCGGCAGTTGATCAAAGAGCTCTGTTGAAACATCCCAAGTCTGGCCAAGTTGTTTGAATTATTATTATTATTATTATTATGTCCACAAACCGTGCGCGGTTTAGTGTACCTGCACTTCTGATAGATGTGTTTTTTGAAGGCTAAATAGAGAACCATTACATCAGTATCTCCAGAAGTAACATAATACAGCGTGTGTGTGTGTGTGTGTGTGTGTTATCTCTAAGTTAAATCTAGTTGTGTGATCCTCATTTACATGTATGTTTATTACATGTTTTCCTGAGTTGAGTTGTGTGCTGGGGTACGACCTTGAGTTTGATAGTTCCTGACTCTTCAAAGTAATATCTAAATGGTTTTTCATTCCCTGAAGAAGACCTCCTACTGTAGGTCGAAACGTTGGGTAATAAATAATAAATATACAGCACCTCACCAACACTGGTGTGCGCCCTTTCCTGTTTTGTCTAAATGGTTTCTACATCCTCATAAACAAAAAGAAATTATGATTTGATTGATGATTCTATGAAGTTTTAAGATGTACCTGTATGTACAGAGAGGCAGCATGTGTATTTTCCCGGTATGGCTACCAGAAGTATAATTCAGCATGTCTGTGTTGTTATATTATGATGTTGGTCATGTCCATCCATGGAACAAACATCAGAAATGTGCAAGTGAATAATTTTGGAGTTTAGACAACAATAAATTATGTGGTTTTGCATAATCACAGTATACCACTAAAATGGTATTCAGCTGACCTTCTGAAACTGCTACCACACATTTTCTCACTCCTGGATGTCAGACGAACAAAATGATACCACACAGATCTAAGTGGTACCGATATCTCATTAGGCCCAAGGACTAATTGATCTGTGTTGACTTGAACCCTATAGTTTGGCATAGGACGCATAGCGGAAATACACGCTTCTCAGTGCGCATTATTGTGATTTGTGACGCATTGTGAGCATCTAAATAAGAGGAAGACGTTCACCTATGATGACATGCCCAAAATAGGGTGACCAGATTGGAAGTGCTTACTACGCTGTTGTTTGCTCGCTGCTATTGAAGTTGTTGAGAATCTTTCTGAGCTGCCTCTCTCTCTGGGGTGAGTTCCCTTTTCTACCGCTGTTACAAGCTGGTAGTGTCTGGAAGCATGCCACATGGCCTGAATATGACCCGAGGGAGAGGGAGGAGAGGGAAGAACGAGAGCTAGAGAGATGGATGTTGAAATGTAGAGAGAGATGCGAAGAACAACAGCAAAACATTCCAAAATATATATAAGTAATTCAGCGTTATTCGTCTTTGTTGCCTGGCACGTTTATCCGTCCTTGTTGCCTGTCACGTCCTTGTTGCCAAGACAACTTCTAGCAACTTTATTCCTAAGAAACTGCATCATCACCTTTTGAGCTTACACTTGTTACACACAAATGTATTGTCTCGTCAGTCACAGGTTGTGACGTGGGGGACATAATGTTTTCATGTAAGCTCTTATCATTTGTAGTTTTCAGGAAAGAGAAGATATAGATAGAAAGAACAGGGAAAACAGATCAGACATCCCGAACATTCCCGATCTGAGTAGAGTAAAATTATACATTTTCATATGATTGATAGATAACGTGCATTAGAAGAAATGGCAATGGAATGAGGCAGAAAATAGCAGCAGATATTGTAACGGAACATGAGGTGCAGCTATATAATAGCAACAGATGTATAACATAGATCTTTGTGCATATGGTCTAATTTAGCATAATTTGCAGCATATATCATTGCTGTCAGTGTAACACATACAGGTGGCAGTGCAAATACAGCAGCAGCAGAGTGGCCCTACGGTCGTATACAGAAACAGCCTGTTGTCAGGACAACCTGGCGCCAGGCATTGTTGCTCAGTGCTTCTTCAACAGTGATGAAGATAATGGCAAGGCCGAGATTCTCAGCTCTAATCCATAAGTGAGAGGAAGACAAATGGTACAGGCCAACTTGCCAAGTTACTGTTGCACTATGTATACTCAGGGAATGGAAGCTGTGCCAATTGCCAAAGCTTTTTTCTGCCCATCTGTCCGTCCGTGTTTCTGTCTGTCTGTCTGAAGGGACCGTATCTCTATAATCATGTGATCAAGTTCCGGTTTCTCATATTCCATCCTGATTCAAAGTTTGAAGGAGTGGTCCGTTCCAATGAAGATAAAGAAAGTCAAAATGTATTGTCAGTAATGTACAGTAATGATGGTTCCCTAGTGCCCACCTATCCTGTATCCAATACTTGATTCATGGACCACATTACATTACCACATACACAACTTACTGTCTCCACCAGGCCGAAGGCATGGGAGAGAGTTATGTTTTGCACTCCGTCCATCCATGTGTCCGTGGGTGAACAAACAAATTGCCACAAATCACAAACACATTGTGCAATTTCACGGAAATTGCACAATGTGTAATGTATACACGCACTTTTCCACTAAGCCAAGGACGACATGCGACTTATTTTTTTCCAAATCAGCGCTATAACAGGCCAATTCCTGTTTTTCCCTGCATTTTCCACATCTTGTCTTGTCTTTGTCTGTGATGTTTGGGCTTCAATGAGGACCTTCATGTCAGTGTCACCCCTCAGAAAACACATGGATTTATTGTTCAATCATCCGTGTAATGAAGCCTGCCACGCAGAATAGCCAATTAACAGCACAGTGGGTTCCACCATTAAGTAAAATAACTTCTGGCCGAGCCACACAAAAGAGAGCAGTCCACCCCCTTAATAAAGAGAGCAGTCCAGGCACTTGCTAAGAAATCTTAGCCTGGGTTCCAGCTAGAATCGCTGCGTTCCGTGATTCTGAATTGTCAAGCGAATGACAATTCAGAATCACGGAACGCAGCGATTCAGGCTGGAACCCAGGCTAAAGGATTATATCTTCAGAGAAAAGGAGAGAGAGAACCAATTTATGTTGTTTTCATATATGAATTGGGATGGTGGCCACATCTGTGGCTTGTCAGAAAACCACAGGAGTCTGTCTTTTGTAGTTTGTGTAACGACGTGTTTAGTGTATTTAGTCATTAAAGTAGTAATATTCACCCAAAAAATTACTTAGTTATGCACCGCATGCAGCCTTGAATTTGTGCAGATTCTTTTTTTTTTGTCGTTTTCCTAAGCCAATAATAATGGCTGTCATCAGTCAATATGAGACTTAATCTGAGACTCTTTGAGTCTGTTGCTCATCACATTTTTGGCTTATAGGAATGCGATGAACCCCGAAAAGGTTTCATGCGGGGTTGTGTAATCCTACAATGAATTCTACATTTCTGTCTGTCTGTCTGTCTATCTGTCATAATATCTGTCATACCTCTTCCGTATACCTCCATTTTATTCCTCCGATTGGCTACCAGAGATCACGTGACACGTGAGTCACGCAGTGAAATGCATGTTGGGAAGCTGTATTACTAATTTAATGTGTCACAGCATTCTGTGCAACTGCGCTACCTCACTACCTTCACGTCCTAACAACGACCGGACATCATGTGCGTGTGTCCAGCAGTGCTGACAGGTCGCAAGTTCTTGCAACTTGCATGCACGTGCACGTGCGTGTGTGCGACACATTGAGTGTTAGTTATTGAGTGTGTGTTGCTTGCTTGCTTTGGCAATGTAAACACGTTTTCTCATGCCAATAAAGCCTCATGTCGCCTCCATTATGGTAGTGGCAGCTTCAACGTTTGCTAGCCGTTCTGGGGGCTTGGTGTGTGTGTGTGTGCGTGCGTGAGAGAGAGTTAGAGAGCGATACATACCCAAGGCATGCTTCACAGACAACTTGGGGTCTGCGGACCACCTGCCTAATAATAATATAAATTTGTGCCCATCCCTACTTCCCAAGCTCATCCCAACTCCCCTCCCCCAGCCCCAGACTGAGTACAACTCAAAATACATACATCAATACTATGATCTATTAAATTGCATTACCATAATTTGGTGTTCATATTCAAATGTGTAAGGACTTTGATAGAAACTCTGTTTTACTCCCAGCTTTCAAAGTGTTTATCTTTGGGCTTGTGTTAATGCATCTTGGTTTACAATCAAAGTCAGTTAATTGGGCTTGTTTAGAAGACGGGCGTAGAGAGGGGGGGGGGTGGGCTAAAACTCCACCAGAGGGGGCTAAATCCCCCCCTTTGCCCCCCCTGGAGCCCCCCCCCGTATGTGGAGATCTAAGGGTGGCAGCGGGGCAGTGTCTTGAGTGTACAGGGTTTAATGAGGGCCCAGGTAGGGCCGGGCCTTAATTCTCGGGCCTGTTGAGAATGGCTGCCGTGCGTGACTGCACTAATAACTTAGGGGCAGGCCTATCTAGAGTTTGAATGGAAAGGCATCAGTCAAAAGTGAGACATCGAAGAGGAAGGATGGGTGGGGAAGGATCGACATATGGAATGTCAGAACAGGTCAGGTTGGTTTGAGGTCAGATGTAGAGTTGCTGGCCGGCTCCATATATGCAGATCTAGTGATGATGCAGGTCTTCTCCATGTATGGCTATCCAGGGTTTGATGCGGTCAGTGTTGTGATCTTCATATGGAGACGGCCATATATGGAGCGTGTCACGAGTTCGTGACGGACTGACGACCATATATGGTGGCGTGACGTGTCACGAGGCGGGATGGACTGACAATCATATATGGAGGCGTGACGGATCGACAGACGGACGAACTGACAGGTTTTGCAGGTTTTCATAGTAATTTGCAACCCCCGTTTTGGGGGATATAAAACAGTGCGTGATTAGTTTTCTTTATCCTACACCTATTTTCAATTGTTTTTATTTGTACATTCATGTTTAATTTGCAAAATTAAAGGGGAATACCACTCATTTTCAACGTCAAGTCTTGTGGGTGTCCACAACACTTGCGTGTATACTGTATGTTCATTATTTGTCAAAATAGAATTATCCATCATCCATCATCCATCCATCATCCATCATCCATCCACACTGTGACGGAACTATAGGTCAACGAACAGCATCAGACTGATGACTAATAATGTATGCTCCGTCATATGACAGTGTTGCAGACCGAAAATAGCAGATCTATAAGCTCAATGCAGTGTTGGGAGCCCATTGATCGGTCCAAAGTAGGGATGTGGATTATCGATGAATGCATTAATACTTAAGAACAACTCTTGTGGACCAATATACTGTACACTTGTAGGCTGTCAGAGAAATCCGGACAGAAAATCAATGAAATGATGCCACAAGCCAGTGTAGTGGGATGTGACATTGTGACAGGGCTGTCCCTACGTGTTCCTACTACTACTAACCAGCTCACCCCAGGGATGCGGTGAGCTGTGTTTAACCTCTGTCTTATAGCATGGCAGGACAGACAGGCTCTGACCGAGCCCAGCCACACGTCGCTCTCCATAATGCATTATGTATCATTCGGCTCTCTGATGGGCTTCTTTTTTTTTTTACCTGAAAAAGCACGCGTAGTAGGGAAACTAAAATGCCCTGTGCTGCTGTTGTAGAATGCTACGCTATACAATCCTGAGTGTTCATTTAACCCTCACAGTTCAATTTTTACACGTGAGATTTGACGTGTTGCCATATAAAGATATTTGCTTCTTTTTTGGGGGCCGTTGTGGCTGACTTATTCAGAGATTCTTATTCAGCAGAGTTTAGGAGCGTGTGAGAAGAAACCATTTTACAATTTACAATTTAGGTATTTAGCAGGAATTTAGCAGGAATTTACCAGGCATTTAGCGTTTACAACCGGGTCACTATTTTGAGCATGTCGGATGAAAAGGTTCCAGTATTTTCCAAAATGTTCAAAAATACAGAAAATAGCAGTTCAATATCTAAGCTCATTTTTGTACATCGTACTTTGTAGGCGTGCCCTGAAGTAATTAGGTGACTTGCTCAACAGCAATGAGCAAGGCATCAGATGACTCTAATTACCACAATGCTCTGTAGTGGAACCTGTGATACTGTGGATATGTAACTTAATGATATACTGGGTGGTCCGCAAACACTTTTCAAGTGGGCCCTGATCCAGAAAATGTTGAGAGCCACTGGCTTAATGGGTCCACCCATGTCGACACTTCAGCCCCCATCAATAAAGCAGCCATCAGCTAGATGAAACTGAATATCAACTGAGGAATGAACAAAGCCAAAGCACCACCTCTATGGTCTGTGTTTTCCTCATGTCACATGGCAGTAAAAAGCCTCTATGGTCTGTGTTTTCCTCATGTCACATGGCAGTAAAAAGCCTCTATGGTCTGTGTTTTCCTCATGTCACATGGCAGTAAAAAGCCTTGATGGAGACAGATCCTGTCCTCTATGGTCTGTGTTTTCCTCATGTCACATGGCAGTAAAAAGCCTCTATGGTCTGTGTTTTCCTCATGTCACATGGCAGTAAAAAGCCTCTATGGTCTGTGTTTTCCTCATGTCACATGGCAGTAAAAAGCCTTGATGGAGACAGATCCTGTCCTCTATGGTCTGTGTTTTCCTCATGTCACATGGCAGTAAAAAGCCTCTATGGTCTGTGTTTTCCCTCATGTCACATGGCAGTAAAAAGCCTCTATGGTCTGTGTTTTCCTCATGTCACATGGCAGTAAAAAGCCTTGATGGAGACAGATCCTGTCCTCTATGGTCTGTGTTCTCCTCATGTCACATGGCAGTAAAAAGCCTTGATGGAGACAGATCCTGTCCTCTATGGTCTGTGTTCTCCTCATGTCACATGGCAGTAAAAAGCCTTGATGGAGACAGATCCTGTCCTCTATGGTCTGTGTTCTCCTCATGTCACATGGCAGTAAAAAGCCTTGATGGAGACAGATCCTGTCCTCTATGGTCTGTGTTCTCCTCATGTCACATGGCAGTAAAAAGCCTTGATGGAGACAGATCCTGTCCTCTATGGTCTGTGTTCTCCTCATGTCACATGGCAGTAAAAAGCCTTGATGGAGACAGATCCTGTCCTCAGACCACAGTCATTGGGGGCTAGGCTGCAGTGAACAACTCAGTGCTTTCAGAGAGACAAGAAAATGTCATTTCATTGGCCACACAGTGCATAATGTCATTTCATTGGCCACACAGTGAATAATGTCATTTCATTGGCCACACAGTGCATAATGTCATTTCATTGGCCACACAGTGCATAATGTCATTTCATTGGCCACACAGTGCATAATGTCATTTCATTGGCCACACAGTGCATAATGTCATTTCATTGGCCACACAGTGCATAATGTCATTTCATTGGCCACACAGTGCATAATGTCATTTCATTGGCCACACAGTGCATAATGTCATTTCATTGGCCACACAGTGCATAATGTCATTTCATTGGCCACACAGTGCATAATGTCATTTCATTGGCCACACAGTGCATAATGTCATTTCATTGGCCACACAGTGCATAATGTCATTTCATTGGCCACACAGTGCATAATGTCATTTCATTGGCCACACAGTGCATAATGCAATTCACTCTCCCTCTTTCTTTTCTCTCTCTATGGCACCCCCCCTCCTGCACTCTGTTTTCTCCATTCCATTTCTCCCTCCCATCAAGTGGTTTAAATGTGTAGTAGGCTATGTTTACTCAAGCACTGTATTTGTACAATGTACAATTTGAAATACTTTTACTTTACTTGAGTAATTTCCATTTTTCTTACTTGAAACTTCTGCTCCGCTACATCTCAGAGGCTCACGGCGCGTTGTGACCACTGTTCACTCACTGTTTCCATACATTTCTCCCCCTCCCTTCCCCCTCTGTTTCCTCGTCTCCCTTTCACTCTCATCCTTCACGTTCTCCTCCTGTCTCACACTGCTGTGCTGGCTGCATGTATACCCCCACCCCCCCTCTTTTTCTCCTTCGGATGGAGATCATTGGTTGCTCTTGGCCACCCGAGTGCGAGGGAAAAGGGATCATTGTGGGCTACTTCCATGGCCATGTATGTGGGCTACGTCCATGGCCAGAGGGCCTTTCTGCTACAGTGGGCTGTAAAGGCAGTAAGAGTCAACAGAAAGATGCCTTACAGTCTCACTGTAACCACCCTGTGTACACACACACACACACACACACACACACACACACACACACACACACACACACACACACACACACACACACACACACACACACACACACACACACACACACTGCTTGTTTCTGTATTATTTGTGAGCACATTTCTATTACCAGGATGCTGTTACATGAGATGCATCATGTTTCTTGTGTTTGCATTGCTTGGACACAGGATGATCTTTGTCTTTTGGATAATGGAGCATGGAGGCATAGTCCAAGTTTCCGAGTTTTGGAATACATGGTATAACTCAATTCTTATAAACATATCTTATATCTCTCTTGCCCATACACCATTTACAGTTGTATCTCAATCAAATATTTTCCTGGTAATTCTATTCTCTGTCATTTTATTCCACAAATGATTATGCTGCAGTTTCAGTCCCTTGGCTCCTGTTGTTTGCAATGTAGGAGCAACTTTATCGACTCCCAATAACGTATTTTACTGCCCTGTATGAACCAATTATTTCATTTTGAACTGCATGTAGTCCATAACTGGGCACACACACATGAGTTTGATAGCTACTATAGTTTGTTGGTTGTTAGTTTATTCTCAGTCTGAGTCTCAGCTGCCTAAGGCCTGCCCTGACTCACACCTTCGCATCTAGCATACAACATTGATGCATGCTAGACGTATGAAAGGGTTTGTTTACATCTTGCCCCAATGCATTTCCAATGGAAGTCACATGGTTTGTCACATGGTTTGACACAACATTTGTGTTGTACGGCTTTCGGCTGGGTTTTGTCTGCCCCCCACCCCCTCATACAACACAAATGTTGTGTCAAACCATGTGACTCCCATTGGAAATGAATTGCGAGCTTGCGTCAGTAAATAAGTCTCATGCATCAGCTATACATCAGTCTGTTGTAAAGGTGTGAGTCAGGCCTTATTCATGCTTATGGGCAGATGCTGGATCCACAGACAGACAAGTGTGTAGATCAATGGAACAATTTGACGTTATGGATCAATGGAAATAGAAAATAAGAAAAATACCATAACGGACCACTAAATATCATTTGACCACCCCCGGCCACTCTCTCCCTCCCTCTCTTGCTCTCTCAGTCTCTGTCTCTCGCTCGCTCACTCTCTTTCTCTCTCTGCATGGTCCGACTCCAAAGACTTTTCTGCATTATAGTTTACTCCTGCCAGTGTGTCTACAAATTGTTGTCCTTAGGCTGAATGTGTCACTTAACTATCAAAATGTCATTCATTGTACCAGTCATTCAATGTGCCAAACGCACTGGACATTCCAACATGCAAAAATGAGACTACAAGAAATGACCAATCCCATACACGTGCAAACTCTTAAATGGATTTTAGATTTGTGTTTTAGGTTTCAATTTCTAATCTAGACAGACAATTTGCATCTTTTTCAGATTTGAATCAGCAAAATTATTCAGTGTTTTAATGGCACCTGTCCTGTTTGAATAAACACAATAAAGTTATGCAATATTAAATATTTACAAGTTGCCTTCAGAATTTTTGCAAAAGTTGCAAGCAGAATTTGTGTAACTGCAAGGAAAATAAATGTCAAACGTCCTAAAAGAACTGCTTCAACTGTATGATTCATCTATTTTTACCGCTCCACTCTTGACTCTTATGAATGAGTCCCAGTTTGCGGAAATGTAATGACTTAATGAGTGTCAGTGTGTCTATGGTGCCGTGGAGTACAGGGAGAGCGCTGGCGTATTGATTTCACTGTTTGTCGTCTGAACAGATGGGCCTGTAAACAGGCCGCACTGAGGCAGCACTCTAATTGGCCCATTAATTACATAATATTCAACAGTCAACTGGCAACCATTCTCAGCTGTCATATCTCCCTGCTTCTTAGCAACCAGCCATCCGTCTGTCTGTCTGTCTGTCTGTCTGTCTGTCTGTCTGTCTGTCTGTCTGTCTGTCTGTCTGTCTGTCTGTCTGTCTGTCTGTCTGTCTGTCTGTCTGTCTGTCTGTCTGTGACTGACTGACTGACTGACTGACTGACTGACTGACTGACTGACAGACTGAGTCCTGTCTTTTCTGACTGTCCTCTTACTTTCAGCTGCCTATCTGTCCCCCTCCGTCCTCCACCAATGTGTCTTTCCGTTTCCTCTGGCAATGTGGGTCGGTTGTTCAGTCCGTCTGTCTGTCTGTCCATTTATTTACTTGAGTACTTAGTACATGTTTTGTGTAGCTACGCTTTGCTTGAGTATTTGTATCTGGATACCCGGTACTTGACTTTCACTGCACTACATTTCAAAGAGAAATATTCATTTTGCACATTTCTATGAAGGGAAAAAAGTACATTATGAATTATCCACTTATATTCCATATTTCAAATTAGGGAAAATAGCCCATCTATAAGCTCACAAGCTTGCATGTCGGTCATTTTTACTCTTACTGATATTTTAGTTAAATGTGTCTATACAGCAATGCATTGATATTAAAAAGCATGCAAAAATGCACTTTGTAATTTATACTATTGAATACTTGACGCAATGACTTCACTTGTAGCTGAGTAATATTAGATCATGAATTGTATCTACTTTGTCCACCACTGTCAACAATTGATGGCTAGAAGGCCATTGACTGTGACCTACATGAACCACATAAGGTTGCTCTTTTCCTCTAGCACCACCCTTACTCTAGAAACCCACCAGGCACTAAGGGCTCCATGTCGCGCCAGGAGCCCTATCTCCTTCATTTTGGGATTTAATATTGTGTAAGAGGCGTTCCCCCATAAATAATGCTATCTTGTGCCACCACCTAAATCCTTAAAACACCTCTGCTACCCATTACATTATGCATAGCAACTTAAACCAATCACTGTGCCAGGTGCCATTGCCTTTAAGATATATATATTATCCATAATCCATTATGCCCTGGACCTTGCCTTATTTATACATATATTTTAGATCGACACGACGCGTTGTGAGCTTGTAGATTGGCAATTTTAACGATTAAAAATGTTTTTCAAAATATATAAAAAAAAGGCAAAGAAGTTTAGGGAAAAGTGGTTTAGCATGGACGAAATGGAGCCCTATGGTATGGGCAGATTCCCATGAAACTTCTACATTGTAGGCCGGTGGCTGCTAGTGGCCACTTAGGACTCCCCCTCTCATCTCCCCCCATTCCTCTTTTATGATATCGTTGCACAGAAACCTCATATCTCCATATTCTACCTTTTTTGTGTTTTTCCTTTAATTAATACCCTACCCTACTTGATCATACTATACAGTTTCACACAAAAGCATAAAAAGTAGAATATCCGCAAGCTCTAAATTTCGGCTTGTATTGTGTTTGAGCTTGTAGACCTGCTATACTTTTGAGTTCTCCTTCTCTGCTAATCTCTCCCTCATCCCATTTCTCACCAATCCCCTTCCTCTATCTCTCTCTCTCTCTCTCTCTTTCTTTCTCCCACCTTTATTTCTTGCTCTCTCACCAGCCTTGTAGCTCTGTGTCCTGCTCGCCGCAGATCAATGCCTTTCAGGATAGCAAATCACCGCCATTAACTACCATGCAGTCATTGCCGTTCCCAGACGGTGCATCACTATTGCACTAATTGCTCCACCCCAAACAAATAATAGTGTCACTTGGAGCAGTGATGCAGCACACAACGGCACTGGTCCAAAGTCACCGAGTGCTCTGTAAGGGATATAGGCTGGAGACATGGAGACTGTTATCTGTGTTAGTTACTCTGTAAGGGATATAGGCTGGCTGACATGGAGACTGTTATCTGTGTTAGTTACTCTGTAAGGGATATAGGCTGGCTGACATGGAGACTGTTATCTGTGTTAGTTAGTGCTCTGTAAGGGATATAGGCTGGCTGACATGGAGACTGTTATCTGTGTTAGTTAGTGCTCTGTAAGGGATATAGGCTGGCTGACATGGAGACTGTTATCTGTGTTAGTTAGTGCTCTGTAAGGGATATAGGCTGGCTGACATGGAGACTGTTATCTGTGTTAGTTAGTGCTCTGTAAGGGATATAGGCTGGCTGACATGGAGACTGTTATCTGTGTTAGTTACTCTGTAAGGGATATAGGCTGGCTGACATGGAGACTGTTATCTGTGTTAGTTACTCTGTAAGGGATATAGGCTGGCTGACATGGAGACTGTTATCTGTGTTAGTTAGTGCTCTGTAAGGGATATAGGCTGGCTGACATGGAGACTGTTATCTGTGTTAGTTAGTGGCTCTGTAAGGGATATAGGCTGGCTGACATGGAGACTGTTATCTGTGTTAGTTAGTGCTCTGTAAGGGATATAGGCTGGCTGACATGGAGACTGTTATCTGTGTTAGTTAGTGCTCTGTAAGGGATATAGGCTGGCTGACATGGAGACTGTTATCTGTGTTAGTTAGTGCTCTGTAAGGGATATAGGCTGGCTGACATGGAGACTGTTATCTGTGTTAGTTATCTCTGTAAGGGATATAGGCTGGCTGACATGGAGACTGTTATCTGTGTTAGTTACTCTGTAAGGGATATAGGCTGGCTGACATGGAGACTGTTATCTGTGTTAGTTAGTGGCTCTGTAAGGGATATAGGCTGGCTGACATGGAGACTGTTATCTGTGTTAGTTAGTGCTCTGTAAGGGATATAGGCTGGCTGACATGGAGACTGTTATCTGTGTTAGTTAGTGCTCTGTAAGGGATATAGGCTGGCTGACATGGAGACTGTTATCTGTGTTAGTTAGTGCTCTGTAAGGGATATAGGCTGGCTGACATGGAGACTGTTATCTGTGTTAGTTA
>NC_139711.1:14326668-14501668 GCF_964188405.1 Protomyctophum parallelum
TACTAAAAATACCCCGCGATCGTGGCATGAATCAATACTAATACCTACATTTGAAGAGGACGTGGGGGGTCTTGAAGATGAAATGAGATGCTTATTCACATCGGCCATCTCAGAGATGGATTCATCCCAAAACGCATGGCATGTTGATGCCGCTACACGCACCGGCGCCCGCCTCAGCGCCCACCTTGACACTTTAGATAACTCAGCAAGCCCACTGCCCCTCCCCTGTTTGCAGACCGAGAGATTTAGACTGCAATTAAGAGCCCATGACATCAGATGTTCTATGATCTCACCTCTGTGTTCATCATCATTTAGACAGATAGCCAGGCTTTGGCTGATGAAACCAGAGTGTGAATGTCTTCTTCACTACGATAACATATTTCATATTGCAGATTTTATTAACTTCATATAATATTTTCTTACATCATGATGACTGTAATTGGCCAACCTGGCTCCCCTGCATCACTCCTGTAAAGAATGCAGCTGCTATCTCTACCGTGGTTCCCAAATGTTTTCGGGACCCAACTAGAGAAAATAGCAGATCTACAAGCTCACAACGAGTCACTTGGTGCCGCGTTGTGAGCTTGTAGGCTATTTTCACTACTTCTTAAACATAAAATTGACTAATTTATGGAATTTCTTTGATTTCTTAATGAAATTACTGGGGGGAAAAACATATTTTGTTTTTAATTCATGATGATTCATGCTATTTTGGGAATGTTTTGTTTTTTATGTTTGGACTTAATAATAATTGAAAACAAATATATAAGAAACAAAATTTAAAGGGACCGAGTGTTTGGGAACCAGTTGTGGTCTAAAACTCTAAACCATGTTCCTTTATGTGCTTCTTTGGCACTAGGTCAGCGCCATGGCAGCCCCCCTCTTATATCAGTCAGTGTACTCGAGACATTAAATCTGTGGTATGGGAAACATTGTATTAAATGTCTGTGTGTGCCCTGGTTGAGAGACCTTGTTGTAATTCACCCCTTAATTTATAAATATCCGGAGGACGGCTGGGGAAAGTAAAAAATTAAATGGAGTCGTGTAACCCTCCTCTACCTTCTTGTCAGCACTGAGGGCATAATTTATCACGGCAGAGTCGCATGAATAAATTATGTCATGGAGACGAGAATTGGAAAGTGGCTGACAAGAGGCCTCCTACAATTGAGACCACAGACCCCCACCAACACCACCCTCACCTGCCCTAGGTGGGGTGGGGTCATTACTTGCGCAAGCAGAGCGCGCAAGTAATGTTTTCGCCCGGTCTCTTCCGCCGTGACAGCTGTCCCACCATTCGATGTTTATGCAGAAAAACATCAAATCTGTGCCTGTTTTGCTGGGACCAAACGACCACAAATGACCATATTTCTTACGTCATCATTTAGAGCTAGTCATACGTATACTATATACATAATCAGTAAAAATAAAATAGCAAATTGTGCCTGATCTGCTGGGACCAGAGTACGCGGTGTGTATATGTATGACTAGCTCTTAATGATGACGTAAGAAATATGGTCATTTGGTCCCAGCAAACCAGGCACAGATTTGCTGTTTTCTTGCATAAACATCAAATGGCGGGACAGCTGTCACGGTTTTTGGCGCAAAGTAACCACAGTATACCGCTAATCAACTTACAACTACACACTTTATACAGTAGAGTATAGAGTATATATGTATACGTATATAGTATATGCCTATATACTATATATACTATATATATTACTTACGTCATCATTTAGAGCTAGTCATACGTATACTAGCACTTTGAGATTCTTTGAGATTCTTTGAGATTCTTTGAGATTCTTACGAATGTAAAGTGCGTTATAAATAAAATCCATTATTATTATTATTATTATTATTATTACTATATACATAATCAGTAAAAATAAAATAGCAAATTGTGCCTGATCTGCTGGGACCAGAGTACGTGGTGTGTATATGTATGACTAGCTCTTAATGATGACGTAAGAAATATGGTCATTTGTGGTCATTTGGTCCCAGCAAACCAGGCACAGATTTGCTGTTTTCTTACATAAACATCAAATGGCGGGACAGCTGTCACGGTTTTTGGCGCAAAGTAACCACAGTATACCGCTAATCAACTTACAACTACACACTTTATACAGTAGAGTATAGAGTATATATGTATACGTATATAGTATATGCCTATATACTATATATATACTATATATATTACTTACGTCATCATTTAGAGCTAGTCATACGTATACTATATACATAATCAGTAAAAATAAAATAGCAAATTGTGCCTGATCTGCTGGGACCAGAGTACGTGGTGTGTATATGTATGACTAGCTCTTAATGATGACGTAAGAAATATGGTCATTTGTGGTCGTTTGGTCCCAGCAAACCAGGCACAGATTTGCTGTTTTCTTGCATAAACATCAAATGGCGGGACAGCTGTCACAGTTTTTGGCGCAAAGTAACCACAGTATACCGCTAATCAACTTACAACTACACACTTTATACAGTATAGAGTATATATGTATACGTATATACTATAGTATATGCCTATATACTATATATATACTATATATATTACTTACGTCATCATTTAGAGCTAGTCATACGTATACTATATACATAATCAGTAAAAATAAAATAGCAAATTGTGCCTGATCTGCTGGGACCAGAGTACGTGGTGTGTATATGTATGACTAGCTCTTCACCCAAACTTATATAGATAGAAACTTGAATCATACTTAATAATACTAGGTGTTTATATGCATAAAGTAGGTAGGTAGCAAATAGTTACATCTAAAAATTATACATTTCAAACGTTCGTTCACAGAGAAACTGAGATTTGACAGTTTACAGCGGTCGAAAGGACTTGCGCGCTCTGCTTGCGCACTAGTTGGCCATTTATGGCCTACTAGTGTGCAACAAGCAAGTATGCACTCGACAGAGTGCAATTCTAGTTTCATTTGTTTTCCTGTTGTTGTTTTTTTTCAAGCTTTGAATCAAGGAATTTGATTATTCGATTCTTGATTATTCGATTAATCGAAAAGGTTATCAATAGAAACATCCCTGATTCCAGGTATTGGGATGATCAATTTTACAGGAAAGATTTTCACCTACAATATTAATTTCAAGATATTTGAAAAGTATTTTAATTGAACAGACTAGCAATAGAAAATGGCTTCTATAAAATGAAGCATGGATTGGCACACACATATTCACTGAAGGCAGTTGAGAACTTCAGAGAAACATAATTTTACCACCTCAAAGATTGGTGTGCGATTGGTGTGCGCATGTTTTAACTTTTAGTTAGATTTTATTTTCTTCTTCTCTTCCACAGATGTGTATCCCTGTCTAGGCCAGGACTCAGGAGTAGACCAATGTATCCCTGTCTAGGCCAGGAGTAGACCAATGTATCCCTGTCTAGGCCAGGAGTAGACCAATGTATCCCTGTCTAGGCCAGGAGTAGACCAATGTATCCCTGTCTAGGCCAGGAGTAGACCAATGTATCCCTGTCTAGGCCAATAGTAGACCAATGTATCCCTGTCTAGGCCAGGAGTAGACCAATGTATCCCTGTCTAGGCCAGGAGTAGACCAATGTATCCCTGTCTAGGCCAGGAGTAGACCAATGTATCCCTGTCTAGGCCAGGAGTAGACCAATGTATCCCTGTCTAGGCCAGGACCAGGAGTAGACCAATGTATCCCTGTCTAGGCCAGGAGTAGACAAATGTATCCCTGTCTAGGCCAGGAGTAGACCAATGTATCCCTGTCTAGGCCAGGAGTAGACCAATGTATCCCTGTCTAGGCCAGGAGTAGACCAATGTATCCCTGTCTAGGCCAGGAGTAGACCAATGCCAGGTTGTGAGGTTTTCACAAATCATTTTCAGTTAAATTGGGATTTTTGTTTTTTTTGCTTTAATCCCTGAGTCTTGATATTGTATGTAACAAGAGAGACATTTTTCCTGACACAACATTGCTCCATTTGGCCTTTTGTGCCACCATCCCATTAAATTTCCATCTATTAAATGAGATGTGTTTAATTCCATGACGGAACGCGAGCACCCTAGATCACATCGCTCAGATGGCAAATACCTACTCATTAACTCTGAATACCTCTCCAACCAAATGATTTGAAGGCAATCTATTGTCTATTCTGGGGGAGAGCGGATTAAGCGGATATTGAACTATAGCATGTACTTTCTCTCTCTCTCTCTCTCTCTCTGAAAATCTTCCACAATACACTCCCAGTACCTGTCATGTACCGTACATCACTGTACATGGGCCACAAACGCTTTTGAAAAGGGCCTTGATCCAGAGAAGGTTGGGAACCACTGCAATAGATTATAATAAGGTAGCTTTGCGCGTGTTTGAGTGGGCGTGTGCGTGTATGATAGCAATCGTGAGTGTTTGTGTCTAGAATATTGCAGTACACAGTTGGGACAGCAGTTGGGAGCGTAAATGTTGAAACCCTTGTGTGTGCGTGTAATTATGTGTTTGTTTGTTTGTTTGTGTGGGTGTGTGTCTGTGTGTGTGAGAGAGAGAGAGAGAGAGAGAGAGAGAGAGAGAGAGAGAGAGAGAGAGGGGTGAGTGAAAGGAGGTTATATAAGGTTTTTAAGCCACCACCACCCTCATCTTCAAAAAGATGCTGCAGAAGAGAATAGAGTGGCTGTGTATGTTTGAGCGAGAGCTGCTGCCTTGACTCTCGCTCCACACTGCCCACCCACTGATAAGCACAATTATGTAATGGCCATGGAGGGGGGGGGGGGGGGTGGGGGTGCGGCTGAGCACTCATTCGGGCCTTTTGTGGTGAGGTTCTTGTATGGAGGTAGAACGACAAAGGAGCCTGCATGCTCAGACCGCCCCTCAACCCCCGTCCCTGCGCGTCCCATCTCACATTGCCATTTATCTCGTCCATCGAGGACCCTTTTCTGAGGGGAGGACTTATTTTGAGACATTTCCGCTCGGTCTATAGTCTATACTCTACAGACAGATTTCATGCGAGAGTGGCAGGATAGGTGAGGGAGATGCAGTGAGAGAGAAATTTTAATTTAGAGAGCGAAAGATAAAGACTGAGAGAAAGATAATTATCTCAAAGATGCATTCACACTCAACAGTTATCAACATGTAACCCGATAAACATCCTATAAGGTCCCTTGTGATGGGACACCCCATCCACCCCACCCATAGAGTTAAATTATAACCTATTATAGCCTATCGTCCATCTCATCACATAATGCACTCACACATAAACAAGTTTGAGCATGTCCATGCCATGTTCATTGTATGATAACGCCTTCAGCTTCTCAGATAATTACACTTATCAATCAATCAATTATTATTGTGTGTGCAAAATATATAATATATACAATGGATGTGATAGGAAGAGAGTGCATGCATGTTTGTGTTGTCTGTGTTCTGTCAATGACTGATAGACAAATGGAGAGAGAGATTGTGTGTGTGTGTGTGTGTGTGTGTGTGTGTGTGTGTGTGTGTGTGTGTGTGTGTGTGTGTGTGTGTGTGTGTGTGTGTGTGTGTGTGTGTGTGTGTGTGTGTGTGTGTGTGTGTGTGTGTGTGTGTGTGTGTGTGTGTGTGTGTGTGTGTGTGTGTGTGTGTGTGTGTGTGTGTGTGTGTGCGTGCGTGAGTGGATGTAAGAGACAGGTGGTGGGGTCTGTGTGCTGAGGGTGTGTTACAAAGAGTGTGGGGCGGGGAGAAAAAGACCATGTCCAAATAATGACGTGTCAGCGAGAGGGAATGAGACACCCAAGAGAGGAAGAGTCGGAGGAAGGGAGCTAGAGAGAATAAACAGAGACAGAGAGGGAGAGAGAGAGAGAGAGTGAGTGCAGGAAGGTGCTCTGTAGCAAAACAAAGTGGAACACAGCAAGGAGAGAAGTAAGAGAGGGAGTCAGAGAGGGAGTCAGAGCCAGAGAGAGAGGGGGATGTGGAGAGAGAATTCAAAAGATGTTACTGTTACTGGGGAGGTGAATTGATGAGTGCCAGGTTTGTTGACCAACCTATCTGCACTACTGTCTGCCTCGCTGGATCTATACTCTGTGTAACGGTAAGACGACATGCTTGTTGATGCTGCTCTTTCGCCCAGTTCTCAGATTTACATGTTGCGCCTCGACATATCACACACTCTTAACTTATATCGTGTCTTTACTTTTCTCACTGTGTGAGATCATCCAGAAATACATAATTTTGCTGTAGAGGTTCATTCATATTATATGATATGCTTACGATTTACTCTGAGAGAGACTGTATAATGTGTAAACTTTGCTTTTGTTGTTACCATGTGCTTAATTTTTATAACACTGAGTCGGGGCCCATTTGGAGGTCGTGATTTTTTTTGGACGTCATTCATTAATTAAGCTCGCGCGCATGCATGCATGCGTGCGTGCGTGCGTGGCTGCGTGCATCTGTTGCGGCATTGCATTTGTTGAGTCGTGTCTCACTGTTCAATAAAGCCATTATCTCCTAAGCAAAAGTGTGTGACATCTTCAGATGTCCTTGCTTGCCAATAACATGTGTGCAATATTAGATTAGTGTGTTCCTGGGGAAGTCACCATCTCGTTGAGGCTGTATCACTGACGATAAGGCCAAGCTTCTCCTGCCAAGTCGAGGGGGACACTCTGTGCCTGTAGGCTATGTGCTGAACATGTAACTGTACAGTACGCTACTATAGCCATCTGGGAATGGCTATAGCACACTGGCAATGCCACCAGCCAGGCAGGGTCTTTGCTGCAATACATGCAGTGGATTTTACAATCACACAGTTCTCCAATGACTGTGATAAAAACAAAATGTTTGTCCTATTAGTCTATATTGGTTTCTTTTAGGGAAGAAAGGTGGGGGCAAATATATATATATATATATATATATATATATATATATATATATATATATATATATATATATATATATATATATATATATATACTGGTGTATATACTATATATACTGTGTATATATGCATGCGTGCGTGTGTCACAGAACATTTGGAAAACCAGTCAGATTTAAAAAGGTGCACTCGGTTTCACTGACGGAGGCGCGCCGACTGAACGTGACTTGAGCCACGAGAGAGACCAACGGGCGAGCGAGTCGCCGTGCTGCGCGCTGTGAAGTCCCCTTCAGTCGACTCTGCCAAGTTATGTACCGACAGGGAAAGAAGCATAAATCATTGCGGGGGGAAAGCGGGAGGTGAACACGAAGAAAATGAGCACTCCTTTTCCAATCTGACTGGTTTTTCCAATCTGTAACAGAACATGGTGAAGGTCTGACCTTCTAGGGCTGTTTGTGATAGAGAGTGTATGTTAACTGTCACATGATGGTTGACTGTGAGCACAGACTTCTCTCTCTATTATGTTCTTTCTGTGTGGGGTGTGTGTTTATATATATATGTATCTGTGTGTGTGTGTGTGTGTGTGTGGGGGGGGGGGGGGTATTATTACCTCTTATGTTGCACTGAATGTCCAGAAAGACAAAGTCAAGAGCTGGTGCATAAAAGGACAAAAACAATTACATGTTGATGACAATAACCACATTTGAGTTCATCTCAGGTGACCAATACTCTGGTGACAATTATGTAAATACTGTGGGCCAGTATTTTGGAATGAGTTGAATGCCAAATTATAAACAACCCCCACGTGCACCCACGCACCCACCCAACCACGCACGCACGCACCCACGCATGCACGCACGCACACACACACACACACACACACACACACACACACACACACACACACACACACACACACACACACACACACACACACACACACACACACACACACACACACACTCTGGTCAATATGTATTTTAATGGAAAGTGTTTGTGTGTAGGTGTTATGGATTTATGTTTATTTTGTTTTTGTGTGTAGGTGCTTACATCCATATTTTTGCATGAGAACTCATATTACCTGCATGTGCAATTGCAGTCTTATTTTTCTGATTGAGAGGTGTGTGTGTGTGTGTGTGTGTGCGCGTGTGCGTGCGTGTTTGTGTGTCTGTCAATATTACCAGCTACGTGTAAGTTAACTAACCTGTGTGCTTTGATGTCTGCGCAGCACATCAACGCATATCGCGTCGTGTACTTTCCCATTGACTCACAATGGGAACACGACTAGACGTCTACGCGTAATTGTATATGTTTTTGGCGAACGCACACATAAAGATAACATGATTTCTTTGGCCACGCGACCACAGGAGGCGGACACTGAGGAGCATGCACAAAACTACACGTTATTAGAGTTGACGGTTGACGCTCATCACTAGGTGGTGAGTTAGACACTGAATGAACTTCTCTATTCGTATGGCCACGCGACCACAGGAGGCGGACACTGAGGAGCATGCACAAAACTACACGTTATTAGAGTTGACGGTTGACGCTCATCACTAGGTGGTGAGTTAGACACTGAATGAACTTCTCTATTCGTAAAAAATCTATACAGCTATTTATAAACTTATTTTATAAAGCAACTTTAACGGATGCACGTTATTATTATACATTCTGGGTTTGCACACCACTGATGGTGGTTGTGCACATCTTATTATCACACAGAGTCTGCGCTTGGCGCTTGCATGCACTCATGTGTATTTCAAAAGCACTATTGTGAAGTAAACGGGTGATTATCAACCCATTTAATTTCAAGGACCCCCTGTTTGACATGCATATTAGTCTACAGCCCCCCACTTAATGGCATTTCTATCTCTGGGACCCAAACTTATATTGTAAAATCAATCTTAATTTAACTCTGAGAGTGTTCAAATGGAACCAAGTGGACCCTAGCAGGTCCATGTGTACACTCGCAGAGTTACAGACCCATAACGGTCCATTTGGTTCCAAACTATCATTTAGCTGGGGACCCCCTGGAACTCCCTCAATGACCGCTGGGGGTCCCCAGACCCCAGTTTGGGTACCAATGATCTATAGACGGGTTCCATAGTACCATTACCTATATAGAATACACTATACAGTATTTGACTACTGTAGGTTTCTACCCTTCCATGTGATGGATCTGTACCAAAAAAAGCAACCATATCATTCAAGTTACCGTGAAATTATTCATGCCTCGTCAGTGGGAACAGACAGATAATCTATGGGTATTGCTTTCCTCATAGATAAGTGGACACTGACTTGAAACATGCTGTCTCTGTATCGATCCCGGGCTCTTCTCAGGAATGGGATCGCTGTCACGGGGGGAAAGGAACGTTTAGGAAAATCCCATTAGCTGTTGTTTATGTTACAGTACGTGAGCCTGATCCCTCCGTCGTCACATAGGGTAGGGTGTGTATCGTGTGTGAGATCTTTTTGTCATATATTTGTCAGGATGTGCTGTTATCTTGTCATTATTTTCTTATCTTGTCCTTGTCTTGGTGGTGTTTGACTGACAGGGTGGTTATGGAACTTCTTGGTAGTTGTGGACAATAACATTAAGTGTGTTCTCACTGTTCTATTGAATTCTACTCTGTTGTATAGCTGATTTATTTTACGAGTTAACATTACAGGGCCAGCAGCAGTAGTTAATGTGTAAGAGTGAGCCAAAAATAACAATCTTCATGCATGACATGATGTTTTTAATTGGGCATTAATTTAGTTGTGGTAAAAGTGGTAAAATCATTCAAGCCCCCCATCCTTCCACGGAATCTCTTCAAGAACATCCCTTTGAATCACCTGTAGTCAGATTATTCTATTACTATGTGGTCTTATGTATGGAGTGTTTTCCAGTGTCTTCATTGTAGTGTGGTCCGTAGAATTGTTTTTCTTTTTAATCGGAGAGCTGTCCCCCCTTTTTTTGTTATCAAATGTTTTTTATTTAAGACAAAATAGCACAATAAAACATGTTAACACCATGAATGAATAAAGTAACACGTACAACAGC
Organism: Protomyctophum parallelum; assembly: GCF_964188405.1. Taxonomy (NCBI): domain Eukaryota; kingdom Metazoa; phylum Chordata; class Actinopteri; order Myctophiformes; family Myctophidae; genus Protomyctophum; species Protomyctophum parallelum. The sequence goes on from NC_139711.1 coordinate 14,336,529, forward strand.
AAAAGAAAGGAACACAAAAACAAACAACAAACAGACAATCCCACCCACCCCTCCCCCCGGGACCAAAGATGCCACAAAATGCACACCTGCGTCAAGATTCCTACCACTGTGCAATGGGATTTAAAATAAATAAAAATAAAGTCAAAATCATGTCCTTGACCAAATCTGCTGAGTCTAATCTGCTGTCCTTAGCTGCAGATTTCTAAGCAAAAATGTCTTAAGAAGATCGGCCATCGCCCTCAATTAAACATCTCTTTTCAGTTATTTATGTTTTTATTTCATAATGATTAACCACTTAAGCAAGGCCAACGTGTGTATTTAGTTTGTTGTACCATGGTGATACACAACAATTACAAAAATAGCCATCTGCAAGGCTGTGCATCTGTTATTTTTCAAAAATGATTATTTGACTAAAACCTATTAGTTTGAATAGCTGTCACACCCCTAAACAATTTGCTTTGTTTTGTTTTCTTAACAGAGGTATCAGAGGACGGAAGAGAGAGTGAAGGAACAGGAACAGCACAGGCTTGGGGTGGCGACGTGCACAGTTGTCTTCACGTCTGAGAAGAGCGACCGCCGTAATCAGCAGGAACCATGGATTTTGTCATGAAACAAGCCTTGGGTGGTGAGTACGCAACGCTACCACGCAGTGTGTGTGCTTCAGCGCATACATGCAAGGAAAGGCAAGATACAGAGAAACACCACTGAGACATGCAGAACGTATATGTTACTTTCAGTATGTTAACATATTTGTATGTTTACAAAACACATGCACACGCACACAATTAATATATGTGAATATGAAAACGCCTTCCAAAGGAAAGTATAGGTTAATGTTGCGATGCTCAGTATGCTCTTTAAACTCCTCCATGTTATACTCATTAAACTTTTGTAACTTAATTTTGCTACACTCACAGAGTTAAATGAACACAGCGGAATCCGCTGTGTGAATTGTCCTGTATAGGGCCCTGGCGGCTGACCATTGTACAGGTGTCAGTGCTAGCGTGAAAGCCATGTGGATTTACATGTCACTGAATAGGGTCAGGGGGGTCAATGCATGCTTAAATCAGCTCTCATCTGCCGCTATCAGCCCAAGGACCACGGGCAATAATAAAAGGTGATTTACATCCTCTCACGGCCTCTCTCCGTCTGTGTCCAGTGTCCACCTACAGTAGCTATCCATCCCTCCTGCCCCAGGCTTTAATTTCCTCCCTGCTCTCCCTCTCTCCCTTCTCATTTCCTTTCATTTCTCCTCCGGCCCTGTTTTTTTCTTTATTTTTGTCTGTTTACTATCGTCTATCTCCTCTCCACATCCGGTTCCACGTTCGATTCTGCTGTCTCTCTCTGTCTCTCTCTCTCTCTCTCTCTCTCTCTCTCTCTCTCTCTCTCTCTCTTTCCTTGTCTTTCCCACCCAGAATTTACTTCCTCTACTCCTCTACCCACTTTCCCTGCATGTCTCATCAGTCATCATCCTCTATTCGCATCTCTCTCTCTCCCTCTCTGTCTATTTCTGTCTCTTTCTCCCCCCACTTTCAGCTCTCCCTCAGACCATCCCTCCCATCTCCTTGTACCAATTGCCATCGGCTGCACCCAACCGACCTCCCTCTTTCGTGCATTTGTTCCATCTTTTCCCCTTCATCCTTCTAGCCCTTCATTTCCCCTGTTGTGTGTAGCGTCTAACCTCCATCCATCCCTCTCCCCAGTTCCCCCTGCACAACTTCCCAGTTCCCACCCTCTGTCTCCATCCCCCTTCTCTGTAACACATCTGTCTCTCATACCCTCTTTGTCTCTCTCCCATTAGACTCTCCTCATACCCCTGTGTTTTTTTAAAGGGTGCTGGGAATGCTGTCTATCACTCGCTCCATTCATCCCTCCCTCCCTCCCTCCCTCCCTCCCTCCCTCCCTCCCTCCCTCCCTCCATCCATCATCATTTTACCCATTCCATTGCTCCCTGTCTTTGTTACCATCCATCCTACCATTCATTCAAAACCCTGTCCATCCATGTATCCGTCTTATCTATCTGTCTGCTGCAGGGCTTGTGGGGGCACCCATTAAGGCAGTCTCTCTCTCTCTCTCTCTCTCTCTCTCTCTCCTTGCCTCCCTGGAGGTCCCTCGGTCCCTCCTCTCCACATCTCTCCATCCCTCTCTCGCCCTATGTTGGTTGTGGGGGTGGTGCTAGTTCTAATTTAACTCCCATTGAGGCAGAGCCTATATTGCTGTGACCTTTGCTGTGGCTGCTGTGGCCTTGAAGCATTTTGCCATTTATTTCATTGAGGGGCGCAGCTGGGCGACGACAAACCTCAAGCACACTCCTGAATGCAATATAGGAGCAGCCACACACAAGAGGGGGAACGGCATACTATAAAATAGAATAGAATACAAAACATTGTTGTCACATACTTGAACATTTTCATTTCGTTTAGTGGCCGTCGACTATACAACCAGACAAGGCGGAATTAATAGAAAATCATAAATATCACCCCAGAGCCTGCAGTGCATATGTTGCTTCACAGACATTGCTTTTATAGTGCGGACAAGCCCTGGGGGAATTGTGCCATTTTCACATGAATGTGTAAACTTTCCAATAGAGAGCGGCGTTGACGTGGGCGTGACAGTGTGTCAATTCAACAATGGATGTTGTTGTGCTACTCTTTCAATTCAGAAGGTTTCTGTGTCCTCCTCAGACTAAATGCAACAGTTACTATATACAAGGTAATATCAGGGAACTAGAAAAAGTGCCCTTCTGGGCACAGGTCTCCACCAGGAGGATAGGAGTGTGTGTGATGTTTGGCAAAATGTTTAGGATGTTTTTTGCAAAATGTTTCTTCATTTTGTTGAGGAAATGCAGAGCCAGATCACTCATAGCATCTCTGAGGATAGAATTCTGGATCAGCAGGACATTTGCAGCATTTTGTACAAAACGGGACACTCCTGAAAACTTTGGCAATCTTAACCAATCAGTGTAGAATCTGCGAAATCCAACAGACTCGTCTTGATCACATGATTACAGAGATCATGTTTACCGATTTGCGTGAGATTTGGATGAAATCTGTGCCATGTCGTCCCCTTTGATTAGCTGACCTCAGTGATCTAGATGGAACATAGGGTTTTAGGAGATCGGAAAAATTAACTGGCGCTGATCCATTTAAAGATTTAAAAACAAACAATAAAATCTTAAAATGGATTCTAAAACGTACTGGGAGTCAGTGGAGTGCAGCTAAGACGGGAGCGATATGTTCATATTTCCGGGATCCTGTTAAAAGTCGTGCGGCAGCATTCTGAACAAGTTGAAGGCGGGAGAGGGAGGCTTGGGTGATGCCGGCGTAGAGGGCATTACAATAATCAAGGCGAGATAGTGTATACCGAATTGTGTGATGTATGGATACAATGTGTACGAGTAATCTACAGAAATGTGTTTTGCCAAAATCTGCCTCATGGTGGCGCTATAACAGGCAGTTGTGGAATATTTGGAGCAGAGGTTCATCGTTAGCATCCAGGGAGTGTACTGTATGTGCAAAGTTTGGCATGGATCGGGCCAGCGGTGCCGGAGATTATCTGGTAACGGACAGACGGAAGGACAGACGGACGGACACACACACGGACGGAGTGCAAAATACTCTCTCCCCATGCCTTCGGCCTGGTGGAGACAATTAGGATGTATGACAAAACCAGGGATTATGCTTTTCTTTCATAAACATTCTGTGTTCTTTTGAAGTCTCTGCAAAATCTCGTTCGCTCTCTGTATTGTCTCCGCCAGGCCGAAGGCGGATGGATCTGTCCGATTTTACATATTCCACCCTGATTGGCAAAGAATGGCTTCCAAAGTTTGCAGGAGTGGCCCATTTTAAACAAAATGCCTCAAATCAAGCATGCTTGCTGTGAAACATTGCTGGCCTATAAGCTACCTGCCCTGGCGCACTGTGGCACAGCAGCATGGGGCGTGACTAACATCAATGTTAGTCAACTCCCTCTCTCATTTTCTTCACCTGAAGAATTCATGGCAGTGTTCAGGGAATCGTGAGTGTGTGTCTCTTCTGATCACCATGTACACGGCAGCGCTATAGAATGCAACCCTGTGGCATTCTAACCTGTTGCTTCCCTCATGTCTCCCTTCCAACTGTCGCAATTTTCAATAGCGGACGGTATGCGCATGCATAAAGTGAGTGGCAAATTGGGTGGCAATGTGAGTGGCAAAGTAAACATCGTTTAATGCAATCAGATAGGACTGTTCTGTTTTTGCCACTCAAGCAGGAGACGTTCTGTTTTCCTGTGCGTTTGGGGTGAGGACCCCACACATGCCTGTCACGTCGGAATTCATATAGTGCCCCCCCAATGCTTACGTTACTTACTACTGTTTGTCGGTGATAATTCAATACCCCTATTTATCCACTAGATGGCAGCTGCGTAGCCCTGGCTGGCAGCCAGTTTGACGCTTCTTTACCACGCTTGTCGCGGACCACGTTAGTATTAACAATGCGAGAAATGATGAATGATAACATTCATACACTCATCTGATGACAATCCATCACCCGTCTATAGTACACACCTGGGTCGATTAAATGACAAACTAGGGGAGCAGTTACAACTTAAGGTAGGCTAACGAGTGATTCACAGGTGATACAGTTGGAGTGGATACAGTATTGTAGAAACAGAGCTATGTCACATTGCGTCATTATATACATTCTATACAGGGTATTAAATAGCAGCAATATTTTGCAGGCACTTTGGGACAAATAGCAGCATCAAGACTATTGATTGATTGAATAGTTTATTAGGTAGAAATGTAAAACAGCAACAGAGTACAGTTAAACACTGTTTCCATTTAGGCCCTATGCAACCAATTCATAGACATGACATGATGAATAACAACTAAATATAGTGTAGTAATAAATAGTATACAAAAAAAGCATATTTAAGATGTGTTTAAAGGTAGCAGCTCTGTTTACATGTGCAGTAAGTCTAGCGGTCTACTCGGTACCAATCTGAGAACCCATCATCAAAATATAAAGGTACAGTAGTCCTTAGGGTAGCTGTGTTCCACTTGTCCCACTCTCTACTTCCTAAGCTGTCAAACTAAAGGAGAAAAACAAACGACAAACACAGAAAAGATGTGTCTGCGTGCGTGCGTGGCTGCGTGCCATAGACTGTAGAAAATAGGGTGCGTGTGCGTGCGTGCGTGTTGGCATTTCCCTCCAGCCACTTCCATGTTTTCCAAACTTCAGACCCAGACCCTGACATTTTGATTATAGCTATAACATTTTTCTTTCTTTCTTTCCTTTTTTTTACCATACATGCTTGTTATTTGCCCGTGATGCTCATCCATTATTCAAATGAGTTCCATTCTTCAAACCTCCCCACCCTTAACAAATGATTCAGCAGTACAGTCCATTTGTCTGCCTGAGGCCCTAATGGCCCATGCCTTCTCTGCCCCCTCCCTTATGTCTTTACCCTCATTTTCCTCTTGTCATCCCCCCTCTGTCTCTCATCCATCTTCTTCATGTCCTCCCTCTCTTCCTATTAAATTACTGTATTATTAGATACAGTAGATTTCTCAACGTATTCAGCGTTGGATTTTCTGGGGTCGGGTGGGGATATGTTTTATCCCTACTTCTTGTCAGACTGAATTATATACGTGCATTTCCTTTTGGTATAAATGTACATCGTCTGATGTTTGATGTTTATGTTTGATAATATCATAATGTAACAATTTAATCATAATTGAATGGGAGGTAGAGAGGAAACGGGGAGAAAGAGACTATCCATTGTGCACAAGTACTATTGTGCACGCTACCTTAAATTGTGTGTGTGTGTGTGTGTGTGTGTGTGTGTGTGTGTGTGTGTGTGTGTGTGTGTGTGTGTGTGTGTGTGTGTGTGTGTGTGTGTGTGTGTGTGTGTGTGTGTGTGTGTGTGTGTGTGTGTGTGTGTGTGTGTGTGTGTGTGTTCAATATGACTATTGACTCAAGATCATTAAATAGCTTACACTTTATTTCTGATAGAAAATACGTTCAAGGATCTCTCATCTTTGAAGAAGTGAGAGATTAAATTACAACCCCTGTGCCTTCTGCCTTACTTTATGTCCAGAATATGCACCTTATAACAAGAAAAGAAAATGTGTAATTGGGCACGCCCCCAGGGCACTTGCGCCATTCAGTTCAGACCATGCACCATGGGTTGTTTAAATAAGGCCTCTAGACTTTAATGGACTGTGTGTTGAGAGGAGAGGAGATGAAAAGGAATGAAATGAAAGACAGCATGAAAGGACAGGGAGGAGGAGGATGGGGAGGTGACGGATGAGAAGAGAAGGAAGATGAGAGAAGGATATACAGTATAGGATGCATTTGAAGGGTAAAGAGGCTCATCATCGGTCTACTCATCATGTGTCACACTCTGGAGATTGCAGCGGCAATGAGTGGCACATTAGTCCTGTGTGTGGGCTGCTATGACAAGCTGTGAATATGACAGTGGTGTAAGTAAGAGATGAGAGTACTTTTTACACCATTAGTTCCAAAACTTTTTCACGTCAAAGTAAGATAAGAAAGCCAGGGTCCCCCATAAGAGGGATTTTTCTTTGAGAGAGATCTTTCTCTGCTCTAGCAGTGCTTCTCAGCCATTTTAATTTCAAGGACCCCCAGTTTGGCATGCATTAGTCCACGGACCCCCATTTAATGGCATTTCTATCTCTGAGACCCCAGGTTGTATTGTAAAATCAATGTTAATTTAACTCTGAGTAACGGGTCCATTTGGTTCCATTTGTACACTCTGACAGACCTATAAAGTTCCATTTGGTTCCTAATTTTTATTTAGCCCTGGAACTCTCTCAAGGACCCCTAGGGGTCCCCGGACCCCACTTTGGGAACCAATGTTTTACACCACTGGAATATGATGCCCTGCAGTGGACAGAAATTCAATTAACCCATTTTGACCTGAGATCAGATTCTAAATGTCTTCTACATCCTGACTATTTTTCAATAGCTAAAGCATAACATAATGCTAACACCAAAAGGGGTTCCCGCCCAAAATGGGTTAAGTTGAGTGAAAGAGTGAAAGAAAGAATGAGTGTGAGTGAGTGAGTGAATGAATGAATGAATAATAGTGAAAATTAGACGATAGATACAGTAGATGCAGTGCTGTAGCCTATAGGTTTTTTCCGACGTTATACCATAATTATTCCCTGCGCGACATGCATTATATTTTATATCTAGCCTATAGGCTGTATCTGTATGAAATAATTAGCAGACAATATATGCTTTTCTATTTTTCTTTGGCACGACATACTAGCGTATGACGGTAGACTACACCACTGGATAGATGGACAGTCAGACAGACAGACAGACAGAAAGTTTGTCATGCCAAGGCAATGTCAGTGCAATGTTTATATTTAATAATACTATTAGTCCTATAGTAACATTGCAGTGTCCCAATATAACAGTGCTCCAAACTAATTCGTATTCGGAATAATTGAATTCCATGGCAATTTCATAAAAACAAGACAAGTCTAATTGCATGGCTTTCCTGTGTAATTGAAAGGGCTTTCAGACTGTTAGCTAAATTAATTAGCAGTTATCTAACTAACGGCTTGAATCACCCTACACACAGTGTAATCTTTAAATTTCACAACGCAAATTGTAAATGAGTTTGTTTGATGAGGGCTAGGTGCACAGAAAAATGACATACCAAAGATCTCCATCGTTGCCAAAGATTTATTTCTTTAAAGGTTTCCAAAAATAATGTTAAAAAAAAATGCCCCAGGAAAATATTTCTTGCACAAAAATAAAATATAACTTCCAAATATAATGAAAATAACAAACTTAAATGACATGCTTAAATTCAAGCATCCAGTGTGGACATTACCAGTCCCTACACTGTCCTAGGGCAGAGCTTCCCGCATTGTGCCCCTTCTCTCCCCATGTCTCACCATGGACTAACTACATGAAGTCAAACCCAGGCCTCTGACTATTGGCCCATACCATCTGTCTAGAGACAGGTTCCCCCAAAGCATTCACTTATAAATCTAGTGAACATGCAACACAGAAAACATTTACAGTATATTCATCGATATCAAAGTAATCAACAAACCAGGTCTTAAACAACCCGTCTCGTTGTAATCATACTAAATAGTATGTATTACCAGACCCCTGCACCCCTGCAACATGGTGCAACCCAATTGAATCCTCCACCTATAAAAGGAGCAGTGGATTCAGTAGTGACTCTTTTGTGAAACTTTGACCAGGAAATGAGGATGGTGTGAGTAGTGGGTGTTTGAGTTATCATTACTATGTTGTCAAACTGTTGGACTTTGAAAGGAATAAAAGTATGTTTGACCAACCCATTGTCTCTGTCCCAATTATGAAATGAAATGAATGGATATATGCAGATAAAACGGTAGAAGTCAAGATCAACTGATTGCTAACTTAGCCGGCATAGTTAAACAGCAAACTGTTGGATAATGACTGAATACGGAGGGAACTTTGAGTATGAAATGAGGTCATGATAAACAGAAAATGAAAAACAATTAAACATGTGTGGCTCAAGAGGAAAAGTGAGAAAGCAGTCTGTCTTTATCACACAAATTGAAAACATTTCTTCAGTCTTACTGGCGCTGGATCATTGCTTTCCTTCATCCTTTAAACTTGGGTTGCAGAGAGTGATGCATGCAGCATACAGTATACTGAACAATGCTTACACATAACCAAATATGTGTTGACGCAAGCTTTCTGTTTTAATGTTGCCTATGGAGCATTGCCTTGAGGTTTGCTGTTTGTACGTAGTAGCGTGTGTTGTGGTTCGTACTTCGCAGGGTGTTCGCTGAGCTGCTTGTGATGTACCTCACACAAGGTCTTTGAGGTCTGCTGACCAGTCACTTCTTGTGGTACCAAAAACAAGACCGAAGACCAGGGAGGATTGTTTTTAGCCCCCATATTGTGAAACAAAACCTTTTTAGACGGCTCCAACCTAGCTTGTTTTTAAATCCTGTTTGAAAACTCATGTGTATACTCTTTGGCTTTTAATTCAAAATAATTGACAGTTTTTGAAGCAAATGTGTTTACTTTAAACTGTTTATTTTGGTCTTCTATTTCATTGTTTTTAATATTATTTATTTTATTTCGTTTTCCTGAGTGTAAACGCTGGTTCAATATAATTTTAAATGTACTCTATTATATAACTTGGATTAGATTGGGCTACATGGGGACAGATACAGTACATAAAGAGATGGAGAAAGACAAAACTATGTTCTAGAATATAGCCAGCTGGGCAAAGGACCAAGAGTTTCTTTTTAAATGACAGAATGTTCTCCTAAGGGTCGTAACAGCAGTAAATGTAGAGTTAATTTAAATTTAAATTTAAACTCTTTAAGTGGTTAAATTAACACTCAACATTTTACCGCTCTTTGTCCCATCATCAGTTTTCCCTCTTTTTGTTCTGATTTCACTCATTGACCGCGAACAACCCCATATGGTGTCTGTAAAAGGTACTCCTGGACCGCCACCCAGTCAGTTAAAAACATTCATTTTGTAACCGGGGATCATGTCGTTTCGAGCCAAAAAGAAGAATCGAGATATTACGATTCTAAAATCTGCGTCACCATAGACAACATAAGCCAGCGGATTTTTTTTTTTTTTTCATCGCACTGCAACCAGAGTGTTATGAGCGTGTACAGGACACAGTTGTGAACCGTAATCAAGTGACATTAAAAAAGGCGTCAAAAGGCGAACGCGGCGCAAAGGGCGTTTGGGACCTGGAGGCGTGAAAAGGCGATGTCATCATCGAATAACACATGCACTGCTTCAAAGCAAAAGATGAACCAATGGTATTGTAAAAAAGAAAGAAAAAATAAACAGTAGTGAGTGAGTGAATGTGTACACGGTGCCAGCAGCATGGCAAATGTTTGTTTTCATGTGGCGTGAAGCAACGACCACAGTAGTACAGTAGTGCCGGTGGACAGTCTGACCTTAACTCTGGTTCACCAGGGGTTCTTTTCCTGCCACCCCCTCCCCCGCCAGCACACAAGCATCCCCCCCCCCGCTGGGTGTTAATTTGTCATCCTGACGTGTGCTGCCCCACACACACACACGACACACACACCACCCTGCAGGGCAATTAGGAGCACCATATGCAATTATGCATCCCCAGCAGAGCACCATAGCCAGCTGCACCCATGTGGTTTACAGACCTGCTGATATTTAACCCATTATCAAAGGCCACCTCAGAGTCAGACGGGATGCGAGTGACACGCCTTCTCGCCTGGATCAGCGACGCGTCTGCTCATGAGGGGCACGGGACTCCGCTCGCTTGCGTTACTGCCGCTCAACTTCTCTGCGCGTGCAAAATAATCGCCCGCCTCTCATTGGGAAGGGCACAAAGTATTATTAGGCAAGTGGTGTGCGGAGAATTCCATGGGGGGTGTCTGTGTATTCCTGGGACTCGCATAAATAAGTCTCTGTGTGGCTGAGACACGCACACACGTCACACGGAAATTGGTTTTGACATGGCAGCAGCGCCCTGGGCGGCATGTGCCCAGTACAGACAACACTGGCAGGCGTTTGCGGGTGTTTCCGCAGCCCTATAGGGATTTTGAATGACCCGTGCGCCCCGTCGTGAGACAGTTAATCGAGGCGATGTTTTTGTTTTTTATGAATAGTTTTTTATGGCATGCGGTGCAGTAGGCTATCCGCCATTGTAACATTGTCCCCCAGTGAACCCACGTTTGAAGTGATATCGAGTTACGCGCAAGCATTGCAAAGTTGTCACTATGATATCGGGGAGGAAGCGAGAATAAATCCATGTTACTTATCATTGTGGCTAAAGCCAGGCTTGGGGACTGAAGGTGCGTTCAAAGCAGATACATGGTTCCAGTTGCTTCACTGTGGTCAGGTCAGCGTTGGTTATAAAAGAAGAAGAAAATAAGTCCTGTCGTGCCAGCTCACTCGTTTCCATGCAGGAGCTGTAGCTGTGTTCCCCCTCCCTAGTGGTGGAGTATATTCTCGATATATGATTATATCCAACAGATATAAAAAGTACACAGTAATTAGACGTTGGGAATGTAACGAAATGAACCCGTGCGTGTTCACCATGGTGGAATGTTAACAGTCCATTCCACTGAGTGGCGAGTGCGTCCCAATGTGTTGGCAGTGGTGGCACTGGGCCAGGCGCCAAATTGTATAGGCCACTGTTTGTTGTGGTGCGGCGGTAGCAGAGGAAGCATGACAGTGGAGTTACACCGAGAACAGTGGCTGTGTGCAGGTGTCGTGAAGTAATTAATTTATAATTTGTTAAATGGGGGAAAATGGCTTCGTTAAGACCTCCATAATATTATGGTCAATGCCTGTGTGAAAAGTCGGAGCGATTGGTGCAGCCAGTGAGGAGCTACGACAGTGTTTCAGACATTCATTCAGACAGACAGACATTGAGTGAATTATAGTTTGATTTGGCCCCCGCCCGCATCACAAAATATATTCTTCCAGGGACCCCCAGAAGCAAAGATTTCAGTTCAAAATGTAAAAAATATATATTCAAAGATCTTCACACAAGGTAAAAAAATAGCAGATCTACAAGCTCTTTATATCATCATAGAATAATGGTTGAAGTGGTTAAAAGCTGACACAGATGCGTTCTCTGTCTTAATGGGTAAAAAGAGAAAGATTACTACTACAACTACTACCATACTGCGGCTGATACTATACTGCATAATACAACTAATACTACTACCACCACCACCACTATCACTGCTACTATACGAATACATGCCCAGGGAATTAATCCATACTTATATCAAGTTACAGGAGGATACATAATACACATCCTCTCAGGTGGTCCTGTATTTACTATTGATTGAACAGTGCTAACAACATCAATATCAATAGGGTAGAGGGTAGCGTTTCACCAGAGACCATCCAGAGGTCTAGAGAGACCCATTTAGGCCTGACCTCAAAATTAAAAAAGAATCTTCTAGATCCTCCAGTTTTCTGAAATAAATATTTTAACAATTTTTCAAAAATAGCAGACCTACAAGCTCGTAGCGCGCTATGAGCTTGTAGATCTGCTATTTTTCAATAGCTAAATTATAACATAATGTTTGAAACACCAAAAGGGGTTCCCGCCCAAAATGGGTTAAAGTATTCCAGTCACAGATGCTGTAAGAGGTAATAGTTAGTAGTTACTCACATTGCGCTCTTACTGACACACCTGCTGCCAAATACATATATTGTATGTACAGGCTTATTTAATCACTGAGCAGCCTTGGGCCAGGCATGAAAAGAGGTTCTCTTTCAGGTTCCGTTGCCCCAGTCCAGTTTTCTGTTTCTTAACCAAACCTTAAATTGGGACACGTCAGTCCACAAAAATGAAATGCTACCAGTTTTGTAAGTTAATCTATCAATGTGCAATTGTGCATCCAACAACCTTATTTTCTTTGTTTTATTTGTCTTTTACTTGTTTGTTTTATCCCCACTTTTTTATTCATTGACCATGGTTATTAATTCAGACCCTGGAAATTGAGGTGGTGATAGGCCAGGACAGGTAGAGTAGACAGATGGCCAATACCGAACGGAAGTAGACTAGCTGTTATTTTGAGGCCTTTCCAATTTGGCTCTTCTACTTTTGCATACTGTTCTGAGACAGACGCACATGCCTTGATAATCTTAAGGAAACCCTACATACCGGTAATCCTCAACACAACTTGGAATGTATATCTGTCTGCCAATGGTCAAGCTGTTAAGAAATCCGCCTCCGGCACACCTATACTGACCAAGGATTGAACATCTTCTTGTGCCTCCCCCCATCACTGTCTTCATCAATGCTTTCTGAACATTCCCAATCTCATTAAAGAAGAAAAGAAATGGACCACCTACTGACCTTTTTTACCCCTTTAATATTGTTTGGTTAATCCTAATAACATAGGCTATTTGTATCTTTATATATTCTTGAGTAATATGAAGATAATAATAAGGACCTACTTTCCCTGCTACCTAAAAATGTGTTTTTACCCACTTAAAAAACACCTTTCAAAATAAAGCTACGCTTAAAAATGTTTTAACCTATGTCCCTTTTTATTTGTAGCAGTACTTCAACAAATGATACAATAAAAAAATAACAGCTACAGTAAACCTGTGTAAAATCTGCTTCTAGGGGCCACCAAAGACATGGGTAAGATGCTGGGTGGAGAGGAGGAGAAGGACCCAGATGCAGCCAAGAAGGAGGAGGACAGACAGGAGGCACTGAGACAGCAGGAGGATGAAAGGAAGGCCAAGCACACCCGCATGGAGGCAGAGAGGGAAATAGTACGGCAGGGCATCAGGGACAAGGTAAGGAAGGCGTCCTTTTTGGCATGAATATGAGTCCTAAAGGAATTATGCATTTTTGTAGGCCAACGGTATCCGTGTCAAGGCCTTGCGGGTTTGATCCCGGGCACTGCCAACTCAGCGCATGGGTAGCACGACTTGGGTGCGGCAAGTCATGCAATAAGTACTGGGTCCTGGGAGCTGATAGATGTTGCACCCCACCTCAGCCATCCATCTCCCAGGCGTATAGCCACGCGCATAGGATAGACTTCCGTGTTCTCGGCTGATAACGACTATAAGGCTCTCCAACCTACTTACTTAATTGAAGGTCTACCCAGCTCCCTACCCGATCAAAAGTTTTTTTCAACAAGATAATCTCCCAAGGCCGGCCCTTCCTGCAGGCAGAGCCATGGGGTGAGGGGGGCGCCCAAGAAAACAAAATACAGTACAGTGCTTTAGGACACAATGGGGCCATGGTCATGTTTCAGCTTTTTACACATTATGAAACTACAGAATGTAAGCTTTCATATGATGTATTGATCATTGAAATTGGAAAATATTTGAAAAGGATATGACCCTTTGAAATTTGTTGAACCAGAAAACCCAAAGTAGAGAAATTGCCCTGAAAAGATTTCAATGATTTTAGCACCTCTGAGCCCCAGGAATGGGTGTGACAATATAGGTTGTCTCCACCCCTAATCGCTTTCATAATCACTCCCCCACCACTAACCGCTCCCCCCACTAGCTTAGATGTCAACTGCATAGCATAGTCAAGTGGACACGTACTTACAAGTAGGAAGTGGTGGGAATTGGGAAAAGTACTAATTTTTTACTTAAGTTAAAGTATCAATACTGCAATATAAAAATATAGGAATGATACGTAGCTTGCAGTTAGTTCAGTCAGATATACTCGAGGGGTTTCATGCCGTGCTCCAGGGCGCATACATATACTCAAGGGGTTAATATGCTGCTTTACTATGTGGGTGTATTCAGTGTGTGCAAGACCCACATGTCATTCGCTGATGTGGCAGTCAGCTGACCAATTGGGCTTCCTGCCTTCCTTCTGCTGTTCCTGGTTGTTCCGTGATGTTTGCTCCCACCACCACCCCAGCACCACCGGTGGGCTCTGTTATTTATGTTCCCCATGGGGGGTTGTTGTTGTATATCTATCTCCCTGCTCTTTAATGTTTAATGATGGTGTTTGATTGTGCCGAGCAGGGAGAAAAATGTATATGCATAATATTATATGCACACAGAACTGAACTGAAGTTGTTTAGTGCATGTTTGGTAATAATAATCAAAATCTGCAAAGGGCACCAAATTGCTCAGGGCCGGCCCAATCCACAAATAAATCGATCACTTTGTGATTTTTTAAAGTAAAATAAGTCACACTTATTAAAGCAATATTAAATGAGAGGGTGTGCTTCACTGTCATTTTTGGCAAAGTCTCATGCAGAGAAAATTGCAGGAGGCAGCAGTCTGGCCATGCAAGACTATTATTGGCATGACAGCGATGTGGACCGACTGCAGTGCCAATAATGATGGGCTGAAAGTTTCTAACCTTGTCTTTCACCACACCACCTGTGCCCTCCCTTCTCTCCATTCAGTATGGGCTGAAGAAGAAGGAGGAAAAGGAGGCAGAGGAGAAGGCGGCCATGGAGCAGGCGTGCGAGGGCTCGCTGACGCGTCCCAAGAAGGCCATCCCGGCAGGCTGTGGAGACGAAGATGACGAAGACGAGGAAAGCATCCTGGACACTGTCCTCAAGTTCCTCCCGGGACCGCTACAGGACATGTTCAAGAAGTAAAAGGAAAGAAAAACTAAACACACATGAAAACAACTGAACCCCAAATCCAGGGCATAATAGGTCAGTCTGACCTGGGTCTCCTGGCTCTAAGGGTGAAAGGGAGGGGAGGGGAGGGGAGGAGAGGGACTTTGTTTTGAGACTATAGTAAAAGGGGGTTTAAGGGTTTCATTAACTGTCAAGTATTGCATGTGTCCGGGTGGGGTTGGGGGAGTTGGAAAGAATTTCTGGGAGTTTGGACAGGGTTTTAATTCAAGTTTGAGGGGTTTAAAAGGGGTTATTTGTGGATTCGTTTTGCGAGGAGAAATAGACTTGTGAAGGTGTCCATGCCAAACTGATAGAGGCTAATTCACTGCCTTTCTAGAAAGCATTTTGCTATATTGCTATATTATAATTTATTTATTATTATTATTGTTGTTATTATTGTAATTATTATTATTTGTACCTTTGTACATTTCTGTCCTTCTTACAACCTCCTTTTTCTCTTTTCTTTTTTAACGATGGCTATTTCAGACTATAGCCTCCCATTCTGCCACCTAGACTGTTTGTAAGGATTCTCTTTTTTAAAGTATTATTTTACGCTGAAACATTCCAAAATGTGGCAATCGCAACACAGTCATCAGGGTGCAACATTTTTTATTGATTGGTCGATACCTGTGTGGCCAGGCAGGTTTGACAAAATGGTGACCAATGGAGCAGTATTCTGTGAACTAAGGCCAGTGTGTGTGCTCAATGTGTGTATCCCCCTGCTTCTGTAGTTTTTCAAAGGAAAAGTTGTTAAATTCTTCTTCTTCTTCTTTAATTTCACTTGCTATTTTCTACTTTTATAGTACACATGAGACTGATGTATTTTTTAATTATAAATCAGCTGTTAAGTTTCTAGGACATGTGCCTTCATATCATATCCTCTAGTTGAGGAATTGTAAATGAGGGTGTCGTTGAAGTCATACAGGTGTTAACTGTTACTGATAGCATTCCACTTTTTTCCGGTGAATATGACACTTTTTGAGAAAAAGGTGGCATTGTGTTTTACTCATACCTGTAGGCATAGGCTGGGTTTACTGCTCTTGAAGCTGTTTTTGGAAATCCGAGGTAGAGCACTGAACACCTTAGGCTCTAACAAACAGCATTTTAACATACTTTAAACAGAACGATAAGCATATAGCTATTACATAAGTTGTACCCCCACTGCTAAAAAGATCTCCTTCAGAATAACATTAAGATGAAGCAAAAGGTCACATTTCCCTTTAAATGTCCTCTAGTGCACTCACCTCAACTTCTGACCCTTGTGAAAAAGCGACAATGAATATCAGCTGTATAGACTGCCATTTTGAGGCGGGGGGGGGGGGGGGGGGGGGTGGGACTTTTATTAAAATATCAGTTGACAAAATAGATCCTATTTGTGTTGATTAGAAGTTTACAATTTAGGCATATAGCAGACACTTATGACTTACAAGTGTGAGATCTGAATATGTAGAGTAAGCATGAACTTTTGTCAATAAACAAGGTGTGATCCTAGGGGTAGTTTGGGGAACGTTTTGTGAGGATAAGTAGACTTGTGTACGCAAATGTACACATATCTCAGTTTAGGGGTCAATCGTAGTGTGTTGTTTGTTAGTTAGTGTGCTCCCCATAGACAATCAAATCAATGCATTTACCACTGCAAAGCAGTGAGGTAGCCGATACAATATGATGTCATTTAGACATTTACTGTCCCAACATCCAACGTAAGACACAACTGGGTTACACACAAAGCACTTGACAAGTTGAGCTGTACTGTAGCTGCTGTAAACGTATGTGTTCATTCATATTTCATTTATTTTCCCCCCTCCTAATTAATTATTTTACATGTAAATGCCGATTGGCAAATGACATCCAACTGCATGTGTACTTTAGTAATTCATAAAGGGTTACATGAATGTGCCACTGATTTGTTGTGGGAGAGGACATTTTACACTCAAGAAAACCTGATATGAAACAATAAACATTTAACTAGATTAAGGTTTACTCTTCATGTGACCACCGCGCTCTGACTTAAGGTGCGTTACCCGTTGAAATCATATCATATACAGGGGCACGGTGGCACAGTTGGTAGTGCTGTCGCCTCACAGCTAGAAGGTCCTGGGTTCGATTCCCGCTCGGGACGCTGTGGGTGCTGGCGGCGTGTTTCCTCCTCCGCGTCATCAGTGCCCATACCCGAAGGCGGGGTTGGCGAAAGGGCCTTTCTGTGTGGAGTTTGCATGTTCTCCCCGTGTCCCCTAGGGTAGGTACCCTCACAAAAAACATGCAGTAATCCTGGTCACTAAACTGCCTCCCCCTGGCCAGCCGGGGCGCCTGGTGGAGGGGAAAGGAACTGGTTGGAATAATGTGTTCCTTCCACGCGCTACGTCCAACCAGGGAAACTCCCCCCTGTCAGGTGTAAAGGAGCAACTTGGACACTCAGGCATGAAGGAAGCATGAGTTCAAGTCCGTTGCTCTCCCTTTGTCCCCCATATATGGGGACTAGGTTGGAGGAGGGTGTGTAGAGCCCAGGATCACATTAGATGATTGACACAGGGGTGAAAAATGGGTTACAAAATCGTGGGATAAAAAATATATAAAAAAAAAGAAAAATCATATCATATAAATAACGGTAATGGGTCGCACACACCAAGACTGCATTTCAATCATTTATTCTTGCATGTTGGACAGGAACTCATGTGACCACCGCGCTCTGACTTAAGGTGCACATCCTGTCCAACATGCAAGAATAAATGATTGAAATGCAGTCTTGGTGTGTGCGACCCATTACCGTTATTTACATGACTATTGACATACTGGAGAGCCCCTACTATAGTCTTTTTTTCATCTCTGCAGAAATTATGGCACATAGAATAAATACGCACAATTTGGTTTTGTGTTCTACATCCACAAAGGTTAGGGTACAGTCACACCGAACTGGAATTTGACCTATGAGGGTGAATTCTGCTTTTCAATGTTGGTATTTGTGGATTTAGTAAAAAAAACAAAAAAACTGTACCTTAGGGTTCAGTCACACTTTGATTCTACCTATGCTGCGGATTCGGCTAATGCTTTTCAATGGGAACAGAGTGGTTTGTTTCCATTTCCGTATTTCCAAATAAATAACTATGGTAAATAAATAATAATCAGCAGCATAGTGCAGAATCAAAGTTCGTCGTGATCATACCTTTATAGTTTATACAGTATGAAAGACCAACAAACCACTAAAGCAAAAATTACATATATTTCAAATTGACAATGAAATATGTATGTACTGTAAATTAATTAAAAGTATCTTACTTTTAACTAAATGGGCAGTTATCAATAAAGCATGTTGGTTATCATCCAGAGTAATGACTAATGAGAAATAATGATGATACTATACCTGTGGTTAGCTGTACGACCTGTAATAATATAAACCTTCTCATGAGGGTACAACATATAATACCTTGACAATTAATAATGAGGTCTTCATTATAAGCCAGGAAAGGCTCTTTTTTCATCTTAATTTTCTTTTTAGCTCACATAGGATTTCTCACTAGACAAAGCCATACTGATTAGATTGCAATAATTACCCAAACTTATTCCAAATTATTTATTTGACCATTTAAACCTAATTTGTAACTTTTCCCCCCTCTGTTTAAAACAAAAATAACATATCTGTTTGTAAATCCTCTCCATGTGTGTGTAAAACAACTATATAGAAAATGTATGACCAAGCCATTGTTATAAATGTCTCAATGTACTACATGTGTACTGTATGTTAAATGTACGTGTTTGTTTGTTTGTTTATATTATATATGTGTGTGTGTTAGTGTTTGTGTGCGTGCGTGCGTGTATGCGTGCATGTGTTTCTATGTGTCGGTGGTATAAGACCATGTTGTTTATCCATATGGTATAATCCTTGTTTAAACTATATGTAAAATGTGTCTTTGAAATAGTCTGTGCACAAACTCAAGCTAGGGCCGGGTGGGGTTCCTCTAGACGTTAATTTGTACTCTATCACACGACTGTGTCGCTTGACGAAAAGAACTGACAAGTGTCGTACTATGAAGCAAAGATTTGGCTTATGCCATCTCTTATAAAAAAATAAAAAAAATAAAACTTAACACATTCCCTTTCAAATCACAAGCATGCAAATTTGGGGTAAAGAGAATACACCAAATGCCAAAGTACAAAACAACAACAACAAAAGACAAATAACCCTGTTTCTGTGTTTGTTTCCCGGCAACAGAATCTGCACATTGCATCCAGAAAGATTGTTCAGGTAGTGACCACAACCATAGCCTTTGGGTGTTAGACTTTGCTGTCTGAATGAGGTTGTATAGTATACGTATATATTGGTGAAACTCCGAAATACTGAATTTGATATGGATCTTATTAAGCTTATCGTGGTGCAAGACGTCACGGTCTGAATAGAAGAGCACTTAACTTGAAAGCTTTTGAAAAACAAAAGACTGGGGGATGTGCAATTTTAAAATGTGTGCTATTTTATAACATAGATGTAATTTTATTTAAACAACTTTGTCTCCATCATGAGATTGGCCCGTCGAGCGTTTTATTTTAACACAATGCACCCATTCCAAACTATTCACACCCCACATAGAACACTATAAAAGTGTGTGCACAAAAATTGGTCATGCTGTTTGCAAGAATAGCTCCACACAGACACACAGACTCTTTTCTAGACGGCTTACGCTGTAATAACACTTTGCCTTCAGCAAAGACGTCAGACACATTGATACTGTAACGCTATACTGCTAGTGTGGAAAGTGGATTTGCTTGTTAAAATTTAAAAACTCAATGCATGGCAGTCAAAACTGTACTATTGCACATTTTATTATCGAAACAAAGCAAAGCTCCACCCAGTAAGTATAGTATTAGTACTGTACAGTACAATAATACAACAATAATACACAGTTAGGTCAACTGTGACATTGGTTGAGGGGAACTTATTTCCTTTGCTTTTCCATTGTTCTGCTCTGCACCTACTGTACAGGGCATAAGAGCCGGGCCAGTCTCACTCAAAAAGCTACCTGGATTATGTCTGGTCCCAGAGAATTTATCTCCAATGACATTAACAATTGACATGAAAACATTGTTGGGACTATGCTTAACCCAGAACACCTGTAGTGTGTTAGAGTAATTGTAGTTCAGGAATTACAGCCATAGATCCTCTGTATATAAGACACTTTATGGAACACTTCTCAAGGCTTCACAGCATGTGAAATGCCTTTGCAAAGGGCTATTACCATTTCATCGTGACTATTGATTACCTGTCACGTCTGTTTGTATGTGATGTGTTGTTTCAATCCATCCTGGTTTGCATGAAATATTATGGAAAATAATGTGGAGACATATTTAGACCTAAACCTAAAATAGAAGTTCCTGTGGCTTTCTTGTATGTAAACCCATTAGGTGATAAAATTGTAGTGAATTATTTATTTATGGCTTTGTGTTCTGTATGGTTGGAAGGAAGGAGTTTAGTTTAAATTTGAGGTGAATGATTATAGTTGCATGTGTAAAACATTGACGGAGGTGTCCTGTACAACATCTTAATCTTATGCTTGAGGTTGTGCCTTGCTGGCAGTCAATGGGACAATGACTAGTGTCAAGACTTGCGTGACTAGATTAGCAGGGTAGTTTCTGTTGTCAGGAACACAGTAATATTTTGAATGCAGAAGAAACAAAACAAAAATAAAAAAAACCTCTCCAGTCTCCATTGGGTTTGGTGATATTTCTCCTAAATATTTATATACAATATAGCAACTCAAAAGAAATTGTACGGACAACGTTGGAGAAACTTGCTATAAATGTTTACTTCTTAAATGTAATTTTATGAATTGCAACGATGCAATGGAAATTCCTGAGAGGGGGCGATGAGGATGATGGTGATCACAGTTCAGGTTTTAGAATAAAAAGTGATGACACCTACCTTTCAATTTTATCGTTATTCAAAAATGTAGATCAGTTCTGATGAAGATAACTATTATTTGACTAAAGGCTGTCATTTTTTTGTCCTTTACATGTATAGCCAGATATTTTTATAAATGCTCTGCTAATGTCCTGCCAGGTGTGTGTGTGTGTGTGTGTGTGTGTGTATGTGTGTGTATCCATTATTTGGATTTTGGAATACAGCACCAGTTAGCTGTGTACGCAAATGTTAATGGATGAAGTCTTTCGTACATTCCAATTCTTATCATATTTGCACTAGAATATGCTTAGACGGTTATGGGATCAAAGAATCTAAACAAAAAAACTGCTGTATGATTCACCATCGCCCACCACATGGCTACTGCTTCTTACACGACAACGATAAAGTTGAAAGGTTAAAATGTTCTTAAAAGGGGATTTTTCTTTATTTGTTTTATTTTTAACAGAATTGAGAGGATTTTGTTATTCAGGGTGAAAACAAATTCAGGGTGCAGAGTAGAGATTGAGAATGTAAAATATGAGTTCTTATATTTTTGTTCGTTCAAATGCATGTACTCTATGGAACCCAATCACTGTAGAATTGTCTCATCAATGGAAATTAATCATACCTTTTGGAAATTAAATACACAAATAAAGAAAAAAAGTTTATTAAAAGCTTTTGAGTTTGTTTTCAATTCATGTTATTATTTATATGACTAGCTTAATTATCTTTCTCAGCCACACTGTGTGTGTGTGTGTGTGTGTGTGTGTGTGTGTGTGTGTGTGTGTGTGTGTGTGTGTGTGTGTGTGTGTGTGTGTGTGTGTGTGTGTGTGTGTGTGTGTGTGTGTGTGTGTACGTGTCTGCGTGCGTGCGATATTGTGTGTGTTGAGGGAAAACACTGACTGCATATTTGGAATGAAAACTCAAGCTGTTCTGTTATGCTAGTGAACATTGCCACCAGGCCCGGCGCCAGGATGAAATGACAGAGGGGGCAATCGGGGGCAGGTATTGGACATGAAGACAATGCGCTACATTTGCATATCTATAGAGGGCTTTCAAGCAATGGAATTTAATTGAATGCCTGGAAATGTACCATTGTTTTGTCTGTAACTATTTGATCTAAGGGGGCAAAGAGGTTGATTTAGGGGGGCAAACACCCCCTTTGCCCCCACGTGGCGCCGGGCCTGATTGGTGATTGCCACCTATTGATTGAATGATTGAAGTATTTATTAACAGTTTGCAGAATTACAGTAGACCTACATTTCAAGCACACCTCTCTTGTAAACAACGAGTTGTGGAGGGAGGGCAGAATCCGTTAGAAATGGATTCTGCCCTCCCTCTGTTGTTTACAAGAGAGTCAACCTTGTTCAATTCATCAAAACATTTAGAGACGTACAAATATACACTTCTAAGAACACAAGAACAAATAACAGGAATTCATCATAAAGAGGTAAAAGGGAAAAGAAAAATACAGTGAGTGGAAAAAGAGGTGGGTTGGTGGGGGAGGGGGATTCAGATTTTACGGGGGCCAGTTTCGAATTGCAGCCGTCCGTAGGTGCCCTTTGAGAGCGGTTTTGAAGGAGTCAAGGGATTCGCATGTCTAAATGACTTGGTAGGGACAGGGTCACGGGTGTTCTGCATTTTGTGGCATAGGAGCGAAATTCATTTAGTCCCTTGTTTGTGCTGAATCTGGGTTGCTGATCGACCTACTGGTCAGAAATTAGAATATGACATTACCTGCCCTCGTAGGCCTATATGGTTTAAAAAAAAAAAGAAGATAATTTGCCTCTTGGTTGTCAAGCTGTTCTGTTATGCTAGTGAACATTGCCACCTACTGGTCAGAACATGACATTACATGACATTAGTTATATATTCACGGATGGGTCCAGGTTGAACTCAGGGGGCTAAGCAAAGAGGGTTTGGTGATGGTGAAGGAGTGGCAGGCGGGATGGGAGAAGGAGGGCACAGGGCAGGGGCAGGCATTTTTTCCACTTTCCAGGTTCAGCCAACCCTAAACAGAGGGTACGTGCGGGTGTAATTTTGCGCCACGCAGAGATGGGGTTAAATTATGTAGAATGAGGCTGGGGCATTGTGGCCTAAACAAAAACCTACAGCTAATACTAGGGAAACATGACACCGGGCTATGCCAGTGTGGGCAGCCGGAGACAGTGAGTCTGGCACATCTTTCTAGTGTAGGATGTACAACACAGAAAGACAGGCGCTCTTCTTAAGGATGACAGAGCTAGGAGTGAAGGCCTTTTCTTTTCTTTATTTGGCCACAGTGAGAATCACCAGCTGATTACAAAGGCAGTAAGTACTGCAGTTCCTGCACAGTACTGGACTGTGTTTACAACTGAGTAGGTGAACAATCAAACCAGTGGAGGGCAGTAATACGCCTAGCAGCGTCCACACTGCCGGAAACCTAAAAGAAGAAGAAGTAGACGACGACGACGTCCGTAACCAGAGAGATAAACAAACCGCAGAGAGTGAACGAACAGACAACGTTTTATAAAAATAGAAGTTTGCAGTGAACAAACCTTTGTGTAACTTTGTGTCTGAGATTGTCTTTGCACGACAGTCTCTGTAAAGTTGTGAAAACAGCTAGGAGGAATTTCCACGCGAAGATCAAAGACAGTTTGTTTTACTGTGAGCTAACGCTAATGCTAAGCTAGCCTCGAGTACAGTAGAGTCCGTCCATTACAATTGAACAGACGTTTTGTAGCTAAAGTTGAACTTGAACCAGTTTGGTCGTTTTGAGGGACAGTCTCTTTCAACCTGAAGACACAAAGAGGACAACCCAGGTAGAGATTTGAGCAACCAGGGCTTTCTCCAGAGCTGTTTCAGTGAAGCAGGAGGAACCTAAAGAACAGCCAGACAGACTGGACAGAGTTTTCCAGCTTCAAGGCAAGGTGTCGTTCATTGTCACATAACAGTTTTGATTGAATAGTTTATTAAACATACATGTAAAAACAGCAACAGAGTACAGTCATACACCCAGTCCAAAAGGGATAGCACCCAAAAAAAAGGATTTGTTTCCATTTATACTATAGGCCCTATTAATATATGCCCCAGTTGCTAGCTGCTGCACTGTTGGCAGTGAAACAAATGTGCTTCATCAAGACAACTTTAAATGTGATATAATTAATACAATTGTAAGTGTAGTGCAACTAGCCGCAATTTGCAACTCTAGATTTATTTTAATAATTGGATGAATCTAGAGTTGCAATACCCTCCATTGAGTCCCCTAGCCCTAGAACGGCTCTTGTTGTTACATACAGTATGTACAGTATTTCACATTATTTCACTTAATTTCTGGTCGGACTTTAAAATGCGCGGCCTAAATGTGATAAATGCTCCGTTTGTACTCACCCATTAAATAATTCCAAAGACGTGGAGTGAAATATGGTCCTCTAGTTTTATATCCATGTGAAAGTTCTGGCACAAAACGTGTATTTAGTCAATTATCTCCACTTTTTCAAGAGATGCACACGGACGTCTTTCTCTCCGGGCGAGAGGGGCCCGGAATGATCGATGAACTGATTTTAGATACTTCCTGTTGTTTACCGAAGACGTCAAATTGACAGGGAAACACAAAAGTTTGGGTCACACAATTGGCAGGTGGTGTGATTAACTACCCAGCACCTATCGCAAGGCACCTGCCAATTGTGTGACCCAAACTTTTGTGTTTCCCTGGTCAATTGGTGATGACGTCTGCGGTAAACGGGACTTATTCGTAAAATCAGTCCAGCGATCATTCCGGCCCCCCCTCGCCCGGAGAGAAAGACGTCCGTGTGCATCTCTTGAAAAAGTGGAGATAATTGACTAAATACACGTTTTGTGCCAGAACTTCACATGGATATAAAACTAGAGGACCATATTTCACTACACGTCTTTGGAATTATTTAATGGGTGAGTACAAACAGAGCATTTATCACATTTAGGCCGCCGGTTTTAAGCCTGAACAGGATTTCAGTGAGACGTATCTATGCCTATGATGCATGAAAACTTGAAATTAAGGTCTATGAATCCTCATTCATCCAATTTGCATTTGCGATCTGCTCACCAACATTGCAGCTCTAGGCCAAGCTTGAATTATCTCTTTCAATCTGCCGAGCTTTTGTTTCATAAAAAATCCACCGTAGACATGTTATGAGCTACTTTCTGTCAAGAAATTCTCTGCAGGTGATTATTTTTCTAAGTGTTGGAGTTTGGAAGCACTCGTCGTAAGTCACTGAACGGCCCTAGGCTGCGTACCAGCTGCACATAATGCAGGGGGAAGCAGGGCGACCCGTTAATAAATAAAGCAAAACACAACAGCACATCAATAACAGTGGGTCGAATCTATGCAGCAACACATGTATAACATCCAGTCTAAGAGCATTTTTCCCTCATCAACATTGTAAAGAAAAGGATTACATGGAGGGACTTGGTCCGCCTGAAAGGGCACATTATTTAGCTAAATTAAACTTAATAAGAAGATCCATACCAGCTGGATCCTTCCTCTTGGACCACCGATGACCCAAAGCTTCTGCCATCTGTTCAGTACCCATGTTTTCACCAAGCCCTTTTACCTGCATGTGATGAGATAATAGCACACCTTAAATATGATATTAAATGTCTTGAGACTGTACTGCCCCACAAAGCCAAAGTGCAATAACTACCCAAATAATTTAACTGAAACTTAATGGCAAAAACATTATTGCATTTTGGCTTTGTTGGCAGTGTAGTGTGCAATTAGATCATGAACAATAACGCCAGATAGCCTATGATAATGTAGATTATTATTTTATTGTTATTATATTTCACCTACCTGACAAGAAATGTGCAGAACAAACTCGGATGTTGTCTATATTCTTGCCCTTGAAGTTCTGTTTCAGTTAGGAAAGCCACAGATGTCCAGGGTTGCCAGATCAGAATGACAGTTTCCAGCCCAAGCACAACTTAAAACCCGCCCAATTCAATAAAAAACAGCCCAAATCGGCCAAACCCATGTAACAGCGCAAAACCATTGCATAATAACAGAAAACACTGTATAGTGTGTAACTGTAAGCATACAAAGCTTCATATCTCCACCAAATAACCAAAGATAATATAGATTAAAAAAACTAACACAAAGTGCAGAAGAAAAAGTCAATCAGGCAACCAAAAATAGCAGCAAATAGCAGCATCCAACATCTTTAAAACCTCTCTCTCTCTCTCTCTTTCCCCACGGCGGGTTGAGCGATCAGCACACACACACACACACACACACACACACACACACACACACACACACACACACAGTAGGCATACTGCAATATGGTTACATCAAAGTTATCGCTGTTTCATTGTTGACTTTGCCGTTTTATCATAAGCCAAATTGCTTTCATGAAGGCTGCTACACATTTTGTTCATGTTGTTTATTGTTAAATAAAATAAGCTTAATTTAATTAACCCTTTTACTGCTGCCATTTATTGAGAAATTAGGACCTAATTCATGCCAGCATTTTTTTAATTTGAGCTCTTATTTTGAAAAGCCACATTTTGCCTCAACCGGAAGTGAGCTTATCCCTGCCAGCTTTACGTTGCCAAGACAACCTTTGTTTACATGATCGAATCATGCCGGTACATTTTAGCACTCCACAACGTCGGCTCGTGCCGTCAAAGAAACGCTGTTTTGACCAAAAATGCCATCTGGGACAAGGAATAGGAGATACAGGCGATTGAAAGAAACGGATAGAATGGATTCTTATGGCGACGGTGAATTAATATGAACGATCCAGTGCAGTGCTAACAACATTGCTAGCTAACCGGCTAACGTGAGTAGCATTATGGCTTGATCAATCATAAGCACTATAAAAGAGCAATTGCCGAAGGGCTTCGGCAATGGCAGCAAGCGTTAATATCAAATTAATGCTTCAATTGCCGAAGGGCTTCGGCAATGGCAGGAAGACGGTTAAGACCAATCCACGTAGCCTATGCGTTTCTCTACTATTTGCATCTTCTGCTATATATCGCTGTTTTATTATAAGCCTAATTCATTGTACGTCACTGCTCGCCTTGCGCCTCGCAACGATCATTCAGGTTGCTGAATGATAACTAAACATTATTTTATGTTGGTGATTTCAACAGAGCACCACAGGAGGAGATCTCACACAGGAGAAATGGCCTCCAAAAGATATTTAGCACGGTCAGAGGAACATCGGGAGATGGACCAGGGACATGGACTGTTTGATGCAACGCTACAACCCGTAGTAAAGTTGTACAGGATGGGTATGTACCGTTTTATTTGTAGCTAGTTAAACATGTGCTCCTCTGTAACTGTCCTGTTGGATTCAAATCCGGTTCTTCTGCACGCTGAAATCTTTGCCACTGAGCTAATGGGGCCTGGCAACGTGTCGTCAGCAAGGGGGCGTGGCGTGTGATATAGTAGATGTTGTGGAAATAAAAAAGGTTCTGAACTCTAATCTCTCAAGCCGATGGGTTCCCAGAACTAGTGGGCTGTTTTCAGTACACCCCTGGTTGTAGATCTGCTATTTTCGACACGTGGCCCTGTCCTACGACTAGTATACATTGGGCTATAACACACGTGCCAGTTCCAGGTTACTTACTGTGACTGGGTGACTGTCATAAAATGAACAGAGACGAGATGACACAACGGTCTTTCTGCTGCCATGCACTTTTCTCACTGACAAATGTGTTTATACAACAAAGAATTGTAAAACAATCGCCCGCCTGGTCCGCCTGTGGAACGCCAGTCACAACGAAATGTGAATCCTTACTCTCCTTCAAAACAGCTCTAAAAGAGCACTTCAGGTGCCTGCTATTCGGAACTGGCCCCTGTAAAAAGCCTAATTAGTCCCCACAGGAATCCGCGATTCCACAATCGCGGCATTTACCGCTGATTCCAAAGCCGTCCGTGGAATTCTTGACCATCCGCGGAAGAGTAGAATCGCCGTGGAATAGTCGGACACCCCGATTTTACTCCCGGGATTTTCTACAGGGGAAATTCTGGGAGAAAAAAATGGGTTGCGGAGCGTCCGTATAACATGACAAAGTTACTTATTACTACCAGTAGGTAGTAATAAGTCCTGTGGGGACATGAATAAGGCGTGGACAGTCTGCCCTCTAAATGGTTCCTTCTGAAACTGAATCTGTGTAAAGGGTTCCTACTGAAACTGAATCCATGTCCTGACTCCTGACAATGACAAATTGACATGTGGTTCCCGCAGTCGCTTATATACGCCCCTCCCACAAATGTTGCTAGCCAATTACAATGTCGCATCACCCCTGCGATCATGTGTAAATAATTTGCAGGGGATTTATCCCCCCCAAAAACATTTTTCTGCAACAAACGGTTAAATTTTTTGCATTTGCGGCGCCCCTATGGATGAAAATGTAATTGCTTTTAGAACTTGGTTGTTTGAACCACCACATTGATGTGATTCAAATTTGGGATGTATTGGACATTCCGTTCATGATTTGTGGCATTTTTTGTAAAATAGACCCCTCCTAATAACTTCGGACGACGATTACAGCCGAAAGATACGCACTACCACAATTCTGCCATTGGTGTTTTAATCGGATCGGTCCGGACATCATGTGTGTCAACTTTTGTGAGATTTGGCCAAAATCTGTAGGAGGAGTAAAAAGTGCGCTTTGGATAAAATTCTAAATGGCGGAATCACGATTTTTCTAAAATAGCAGACCTACAAGCTCATACCGCGGCACTCTGTGCTGCGCTATGAGCTTGTAGATCTGCTATTAATAGCTAAAGTATAACATAATGGTTAAACACAAAGGGGTTCCCGTCCAGAATGGGTTAACCCATTTAGGCCAGACGTCGAAACCCCCATCTGAAAATATGTTGTTCCAGGAACCCCTCAGAAGCAAAGATTTGAGTTAAAAACATGCGCTCTGAAAGAATTTATATTGAAATATTTGTGCTGCATTTATTTTCACGATTTTTCTAATATAGAAGACCTACAAGCTCGTAGTGCTACACTTGGTGCCGCGCTATGAGCTTGTAGATCTGCTATTTTTCAATAGATAAGTATAATATTGTTGCTGTCGGGAGGAAACCTCATAACTCCATTTTTGAGGTTTTTCATAAATCGATGCTACTGTGAACACCCTTTATGTCTGTGTGTTATGAACATATTGAACCAATGGAAAGTATCAAAAAGCGCTTCTGAAAGAACCTCTGAACTCCATTTGATCCTCAAACTGTCAGTAGAAACACTTAACTCCACTGCTCTGTGGGTTTTAACGGTTTTTATTCCTGATTCATCCTGATCCTGAATTAATAATACAATACGTATGGACACATATTTCTGCACACAGGCAGAAATTATTTATTATTTATTATTATTAATTAATTAATTATTTATTACATATTACACAATGGGATTCCACTGCAAATACACTAAAGTGGAAACAAATTGAACTTACATTGCAACTTCATAAACATGACCTGGGGGAGGAGTCAAAGAGGGGTGGAGCGCATGCAGCAGTTTGTTAGGTTGGGATTGGTGGAGACATTATTCTAATATCCTCATTGGCCAATCAACACCAAGAGTTTGTAGTTGTCAGTTCTCCATAACTCCACAACTACTCCAGGATATCAATAATGTCTGATCAAATCTGACTGTGGACTCCAGACTTCAGCTGAAGATGAACTCTCCCACCAGGAACAATTCTGGTCAACATGGAGGACCCAATGATCATCATTCAAGACCTCTGTAAATTACTAACTGTGCCTATATGGATATACACTATACAGCATGGCATAAGGATGTTTTATCTAGTCAACTTTTTTTGTTTTGGTTCAATATTAGTATTGCTGTGATCAGTGTGGCAAATGCTTCCCTACAATGACCAGACTTAAAATACACCAGAGAATTCACACTGGAGAGAAACCCTATGGATGTGATCAGTGTGGACAACACTTCTCTGAAATGTCCAAACTTAAAATACACCAGAGAATTCACACAGGAGAGAAACCTTATGGATGTGATCAGTGTGGCAAACGCTTCCCTACAATGACCAGACTTAAAATACACCAGAGAATTCACACTGGAGAGAAACCCTATGGATGTGACCAGTGTGGACAACACTTCTCTAATTTGTACAATCTTAAAGTACACCAGATAATTCACACTAGAGAGAAACCATATGGATGTGATCAGTGTGGCCAACACTTCTCTCACATGAACAGCCTTAAAATACACCAGACAATTCACACTGGAGAGAGAGCCTATGGATGTGATCAGTGTGGAAAACACTTCTCTCACATGAACAGCCTTAAAATACACCAGAAAACCCACACTGGAGAGAAACCCTATGGATGTGATCAGTGTGGACAACACTTCTCTCAAATGTCCAAACTAAAATACACCAGAAAACTCACACTGGAGAGAAACCCTATGGATGTGATCAGTGTGGACAGTCACAACACTTCTCTATAATGTCCAGCCTTACAAGCCACCAGAGAATTCACACTGGAGAAAAACCTTATGGATGTGATCAGTGTGGACAACACTTCTCTCAAATGTACAACCTTAAAAGCCACCGGAGAATTCACACAGGAGAAAAACCCTATGGATGTGATCAGTGTGGACAACACTTCTCTGACAAGTCCAACCTTAACAGACACCAGAAAACTCACACTGGAGAGAAATCCTATGGATGTGATCAGTGTGGACAACACTTCCCTCACATGTCCAATCTTAAAAGACACCAGATAATTCACACTGGAGAGAATCCCAAATAATTGTGATGTGTGTGGGAAAGCTTTACATGGCTTTTCACATGGTTGTACACTCATTTGTATTTTTAAGCAATTGTTTTTAAGAAGGCTAAACTGTTTTAAACACATACTAATTAATAGGTTGGCGATGAATCAAAGTGTTGATTATTTGCAAGTAAAACAGTATACTGTGGCATGTTGACCAAATGTACTGTCACCATTTTACAGATTCTCCACTGCATCTTTCTATGCAGTTTCTATATCTCACCTTCGTTACATCTGACCGTATTTTTATTAGTATTATTATCATCCCTTTGATATACTGTGGAACATATCCCAGCTGCAGACAGAAATAGTCTCAACACCCAATATTCATTTTATTTTCAATTTTATTTGTTTCACTGTCATTTGACCTGTAGATTTGCTGTTTAGATTATTTATTTTTGTCTCAGAGTCTGTGTTTTATACAATATAGAATGCAAGTTATTTTAGTGGTATTACTCAACAACTAAAACAAACTGCCTATATATTAAGTTGTACGATGGATGTTCAAAATGCTATGATGAAATGTTGTTTTTTCTTTGGTTTGTTACTTTCCTTAGTACATAATAAAATGTACACTCAGTCTATGTAGTGGCACTTTATGTTAAACAAGCAACTTAAAAATGGTGGGGTTCTCACAGAACTTTGAGTAGGTGTTAAAATCCCCCAAACATGTTTGAAAGTGAAACATCCCTTTTAAACATGCTGTTTTTGTTCAGTACTGGGAGTCTGCCCATCTCACACACAATATCTTTGGTAAACATGAATGCATTTACTATTACAACATGAGTTACAAATTCCATTAAAAAGGATTCAAGATTCACCAGCTTGGGTTTTAGTTCAATGCCATTTCATTAAATCCCTTCCAGTTTCATATCTTATATTCTGTCTATATCCTATGAGTTATATGACTGGATATGGAGACCTCTGTTACTGAACAAACAATAGGCCTATATCCATTTTAGAGCTATTAAAAAAAAAAAAAACCCTTACAACACCTTGCTTCTGCAGCGCGCTGCTGTCCGCTCCAGTCCATAGTGACGTGAAAACAACCTCCCCCCCACACACACAAGCACACTAAAATCTGGTAAAGACTTTTAACAAACAACGTCTTTTACATTCCATCAAACATTTCCGTTTGCACACCGCTGCACCACACTCTTGTCCTCTCTCTCTCCTAATTATTATGCAGTACACACACACACCGAGTGCCATTCTATAGGCTCTGACAGAACTGACTCCGCAACAAAATAATATTTAAATACTGCAGGATTACCACACCAAAGTTGGTTTTGCACAGTGCAGATAACGTAAGTGTTCTTTATTTTTTTAAATTATTGTGGGGTTGGTTTTTAACTCCCAACTTACATAAGCTCACGCACATTCATGCACCCTCTTGGTCCTCGATCATATATGGACATGTTTAAGTTAGTGTGTGTCCCGCCCCCCCCCCCCCCCCCCCCCACACACACACACACACACACACACACACACACACACACACACATAGACATTTGAAACCTCTGAAAACATCTAATAAAACAGCTACATTACAACTTGCATGCTAGTCATTGTCTGACCATGTATGACAAAATGTTGGACCCCAAATGCTATCTATACAGTATAGGGTTCATCTGTTTCATTTAGGCAGAAATGGCATATTACATAACATTCTCTTCTACATGTATATCATTATTTTAGTTTGGGATTATCGTGTACTGTACAGTCAAACCGCTATCCACTAAATTAAAAGCATGATGAAACTGCATGGTACAAAACACATATTAGCATGTCATGTAAAGAATAATGCACATAAGTTTACAGTGAATGTTCTCAAAAATAATTGGGAGTCGCACAAATGAATATCAAACGTTTTGTTCTATTATAAAATTGTGTATGATGTGTAAAATGCGCATCTCCAGACTCCTGTCATGTCTGATTCACCAGGCTTTCTTCTGAGTGTGGTGGCAGCAAAGACGATACATCTGAGAAAGCACACACACGCGCGGTTCCGCGCACGTTTAGTGATACTGTGTTAATATATTTAGTTTGCTACAATTATTATAGACAACGAGACGAATCATGTTTTTCACCTTGTAATGAGAGCAGCCGAGATGCGCAGCGGGTCCGGGCTAATTCCTGAAGACATTCTTGCAATAGAGAAAACAAAATATGCCATGGTCCGACTCCAAATGCATGTTTACTGGTCCAGGAAGAAGCATTCTTCGCGTTGTGTACAAGAAATAACTTCAAGTCGTGTTTACAAAGTCTGGACAGGCCACGGCATGTATCAACCGTAAGTTGTGTTAAGCGAATGTTGCATTGTTGCCAGATCTGACTGACTTACGAGAGAAATAAGCAACCAGATCAATACACAGTGCAAACATCCCCAAAGAATATTAGGCATAGGCACATATATTCTTTGTTATATACCATACCTGTAAATTATGTGCATATGATATTAGGCACATAAGCTGGCTATTTTCCAAAAAATCTTTCCACTGTCAACATTGTGACAAGAGTTTCAGTCAGTCAAGTGCCTTTAAGACACACCAGCGTATCCACACTGGAGAAAAACCTTTCGACTGTAAACTGTGTAACAAGAGTTTCAAACAGGCAGGTCACCTGGAGGCACACCAGCTTATCCACACTGGAGAAAAACCTTTCCAATGTAAACATTGTGACAAGAGTTTCAGTCAGTCAGGTAACCTGGAGGCACACCAGCGTGTCCACACTGGAGAAAAACCTTTTCAGTGTAAACATTGTGACAAGAGTTTCAGTCTGTCAGGTAACCTGGAGGCACACCGGCTTGTCCACACTGGAGAAAAACATTTCCAATGTAAACATTGTAACAAGAGTTTCAGTCAGTCAGGTAACCTGGAGGCACACCAGCGTGTCCACACTGGAGAAAAACCTTTCCACTGCAAACATTGTGACAAGAGTTTCAGTGAGTCACACAACCTGAAGCGACACCAGCGTGTCCACACTGGAGTAAAACCTTTTTAGTGTAAACATTGTGACAAGAGTCTGAGAATCTGAGAAAGCACACACACGCGCGGTTCCGCGCACGTTTAGTGATACTGTGTTAATATATTTAGTTTGCTACAATTATTATAGACAACGAGACGAATCATGTTTTTCACCTTGTAATGAGAGCAGCCGAGATGCGCAGCGGGTCCGGGCTAATTCCTGAAGACATTCTTGCAATAGAGAAAACAAAATATGCCATGGTCCGACTCCAAATGCATGTTTACTGGTCCAGGAAGAAGCATTCTTCGCGTTGTGTACAAGAAATAACTTCAAGTCGTGTTTACAAAGTCTGGACAGGCCACGGCATGTATCAACCGTAAGTTGTGTTAAGCGAATGTTGCATTGTTGCCAGATCTGACTGACTTACGAGAGAAATAAGCAACCAGATCAATACACAGTGCAAACATCCCCAAAGAATATTAGGCATAGGCACATATATTCTTTGTTATATACCATACCTGTAAATTATGTGCATATGATATTAGGCACATAAGCTGGCTATTTTCCAAAAAATCTTGAGGGGATAAAGTGCAAAATGTGGAATATTTTTTAAACATTTTAACACCACATATCTGATACACAGAATAGATACACGTCTCCCTGGCACACATATCATGTAAAAAAATACAAATTAATTTGGGGGTCCTTGACATGAAAATGTTGAAGAACCACTGGTTTAAAAAAACAATCAAAACATTTTGAAATGTTAAAAACAAGCCGTAAAACGACAAATATTGCAAATAACAAACCCAAAGTTGCTTATAATAAGTAGACATGGCAACACTGGCTCCCTAGCATGTTGCATTGTTTATGGTTCAATGCAGCATTCAGCTATCCAGTCAAACCCTAGTCAAAAATTTCTATTTTTCTGGCTAGAGGGTGCAAATTTCAAATTATGCTGCTGTTATCTACTACAAATACTATCAACATTGAGTGACTGTAGTTTCTTCCCTTTAATTTGCCTTGTGTGAAGGAGGATGGGATAGGTTAGGTGTACACTACTGTATTTTAACTTAAGTCATAATGGTGGTACCTGGAGAGTCAGATATTATCTGAGGTGGTACTTGGTGAAAAAAGGTTGAGAAACACTGCGCTATACCATTAATAGATATATAAATTGATAAGCGAATTAATTAAAACACTAGACAAACAAATTAGTAAGTAGGACAATCAATCTTATTCAATGATTACACAATGATTTTCTCTGCTTATGTTACCTCCCCTCTCCTCTTCCTAGGTTACACAGACCTACCTGTGCTCCAGGAGGAACCAGAGCCTCCCCACATTAATAAGCAACTACTACTAGAGGAGCCTGGTGGGTCGATGTTGACATTACTAGCAGTGAAAATTGAAGTTGATGAAGACATCTCTTCACACTGCTCTGAAGTTGAATCTGACACTGAAGTCACTGAAGACAGTGATGATTGGGGGGAGACAAGTGGAGCTGTCCACACTGGAGAAAAGCCTTTCCAATGTACACATTGTGACAAGAGTTTCAGTCGGTCAAATGCCTTTAAGACACACCAGCGTATCCACACTGGAGAAAAACCTTTTCAGTGTAAACACTGTGACAAGAGTTTCAGTCATTTAGGTGATTTGAAGAAACACGAGCGTGTCCACACTGGAGAAAAACCTTTTCAGTGTATACATTGTGACAAGAGTTTCAGTCAGTCAGGTGATCTGAGGAAACACCAGCGCGTCCACACTGGAGAAAAACCTTTCCACTGTCAACATTGTGACAAGAGTTTCAGTCAGTCAAGTGCCTTTAAGACACACCAGCGTATCCACACTGGAGAAAAACCTTTCGACTGTAAACTGTGTAACAAGAGTTTCAAACAGGCAGGTCACCTGGAGGCACACCAGCTTATCCACACTGGAGAAAAACCTTTCCAATGTAAACATTGTGACAAGAGTTTCAGTCAGTCAGGTAACCTGGAGGCACACCAGCGTGTCCACACTGGAGAAAAACCTTTTCAGTGTAAACATTGTGACAAGAGTTTCAGTCTGTCAGGTAACCTGGAGGCACACCGGCTTGTCCACACTGGAGAAAAACATTTCCAATGTAAACATTGTAACAAGAGTTTCAGTCAGTCAGGTAACCTGGAGGCACACCAGCGTGTCCACACTGGAGAAAAACCTTTCCACTGCAAACATTGTGACAAGAGTTTCAGTGAGTCACACAACCTGAAGCGACACCAGCGTGTCCACACTGGAGTAAAACCTTTTTAGTGTAAACATTGTGACAAGAGTTTCAGTCTGTCAAGTATTCCACACTGGACAAAACACTGGAGAAAATCATTTTCGGTGTAAACATTGTGACAAGAGTTTCAGTCTGTCAGGTCACCTGGAAGAACACCAGTGTGTCCACACTGGAGAAAAGCTCTTGTCACAATGTTAACAGTGTGACACAGGTTTCAGTCAGTTACTCATTACCAGAGTTGGGGTCCGTTACTCTTAAAAGTAAGGCACTACATATTACATATTACTTTTGAAAAAAGTAATGCCTTACATTACTTTATTACTCCCTGGAGAAAGTAACTAGTTACATTACTCGTTACATTACTTTTGCGTTACTCCATAAAATCGCCTGAGATGCATTGTCAAATAATTTGCACTGAACTGCCACACACTTAACAAATCTTTATTGAATAAAGTATTCAATCAAACCACAAGAGGGGGCTCAAGTACCACCTACTACATGTACATCTTATGTAACACAGTGACACTGACACAGTGGTTTTCAACCAGTGCTACTCTGTGGACCACCACTCCACCAGTTAGCCTTGAGGGTGTTCCAGGTGGTCCCCAGCTAAATTATGCTGTTGGTAATGGTAAGTAGCCTTGAGGGTGTTCCAGGTGGTCCCCAGCTAAATTATGCTGTTGGTAATGGTAAGTAGAATAATTGTTATTTTGCCTGTTGTCTCACCTAAACAATGAACATCAATACAGAATGGAATTGTGGACAAAATCTTATCCTATTTAGTTTTGTGTCATCAAATGGTGGTCCATGGGATGGGATGGATCAAATGCAGAATACATAATGTGCCTTGATATGAAAAGGGTTGAAAACCACTGTACCATAAGTAGGCAAATATGAACTTTCCCAAATTATATTCAAATAGAATAATAGTGCAAATAATAACAGTCTAGTGGAAATATTAACTGCCAAAGTAACAGACTGGCCTTCCCAACAACAACCTTAGTGCAAAAATCAACTGATTCATATAATAAACAATAATATATCCAGGAAAAAAGAAAAGAAAAAAACAGACTGGCCTTCCCAATGTTTTGATGAATTGAACAAGGTGGACCCTATTGTAAACAAGTCACAAGTGTAATGCTTAATTGGGTTATCCACTCATAGGCTAAACAGCCTCTCCACTGGGGCACTAGAAGGTGTCGCCGTGTTGTATTTCAAGGATATTTTTTTTATTGTAGGGAACATGTTCAGGCTCCCAATCTCAGTCCCAGACTTCAAATAGTCAATGGCCTCCTTATCTGGGTCGAAGGATGCTGTATCCTCATCCTCTAACTCAAAGAATTCTTCATCACTGTTGGAAGTGAGGGTTTGCTGCTGAGGCCTAACCTCCTGCTCATCCACGGCGGAAGCGCGACACTCTGCTGTCAGCAGTGTCCTCAGGGCGTCTTTCTTGTCCTCGTCTCGCAGCCACCGCACCTTAAACTTTGGCAAAGTGACAGCAGCAAGGAGAGCATCTCTGCTGTCCATCACAGAAGCAAATCGTGTCTTGACGGCCTGAGATATAAAACAATTTAGAAATTAGATATAAATATAATTTATCTTATAGAGTAGTCTACAAAGCATGCATCTCTCTGGAAGGAGTTGACAGGTGAATGGTGCAACAGGCAGAGATGAGTCATGCCCTTACAAAATTGACTATATGTTCAGAAGCACAGCTCCATTAAATAAATATTACATTCACAGCATAATTTAGGGCAAAATGTAAAATACTGCAATAGGACATCTGGGTGGAAGTGCATTAACTCAGTGCAATCTTCATGTTAGGGAGGGATGTGCATCTGATTTCTTTCACATGATCACAATAAATCACACTACACTGGTGGTCATTTGAATGAGTCCCACTAACCTTAGACTAGATGTTGGGCTGATTGACGTTTCAATAATAACAATTATAAAATAATTTATAAATAAAATAATACCTGTACTATGGCATCAGGCAGACTTGCTGTCATCCGGGAGAGCCCAGCCTGCTTTGCCTGTGTCTTAGACATCAGAGAATGCAGTGTTGGTAGGAGACAGCCATAGTAGCAGTTATCTTCACCTTGCAACTTGTCCAAAGCTACGGTGAGTGGTTTTGTGACTGTGCAATATTCCGTAAGGAATTGATACTCCCGTTCAGCGATGGCTTTAATACCTAGTTGAGTGCAGAGAGTGGTCAATTTTGGCATGGGAATCTCAGTGATGCGAGATATTGCATCATGGAACAAGTTCCATCTAGTTGCTGTAGGCACGATGAGCTTTTTTCCACACAGACTGTCAACGATCTCAGAAGCCACGGTAGAACGGCTGGCCTTAGTCCATAGAGCAGAACACTTGGCTGTGGCGCTTCTGTAGACTGCTTTGGACTCTGCGTGTGAGGTCAGCCATTTTTCAATATCATTTGTTGAAATGAGGTTAAGGGTATGCGAGGCACATCTCACGTGGGGGGTAGAGTAAACTGTCCTTGTTCGTCGCCGTCGGAGGACAGCACTTCACCAACATCTGTGAATGTCACCTCTTCATCTTCTCGACCCTGCTCTTCCTCTCCCTCCTCCGAATCTACTGCATGCTGCTAAGTCTCATATATTCTGAAAGCCTTTACAAAGTTCGACCCGTTGTCTGTGACTGTTGCAGTGACTTTGTGTGACAGTCCAAACGCTGAATGAACCTGTTCAATTTCACTAGCCACAACATCGTATGTGTGGCGTCCTTTGATTCGTTTGCAGGCAATAGCTGCTTTCTGACGAGAGAAATCGCTTGGATTAATCCAATGGGCAGTCATTCCCATGAAGCTTTTATTGTGGGCCGTCCAAATGTCAGCGGTAGTTGACACATATTCAACGCTCTCAAATTTCTTCTTTAGCTCACTTTCCATGGTCTTGTAACAATTGTCCAAATATGTTGTAAAAGTTTTCCTGTCTGTTGTTGGCTGACCGTTCCCCAATATGGGTATTTTGCACAGTATCTTTCGGAAAGACGGAGATTCAACCGTTGAAATTGGCAACATTTCCTCTACTATGTACGAGGCAACAAGGCTGTTTACCTCCGATTTGGAGGTTCCCTTCCGTATTTCAAAATCAATCTTTTGCTGCTTGCTTGGAGTAGGACCTTCGGTGTCGGTCGACAACTCAATGCTGCTCTGCGGATCTCTTGCGACCAACTTTGTGTTCTCATGTTTAGACTTCAGATGTTTCGATAGATTTGACGTAGTGTTCGAGGCAGTAGAAAGATGCTTCTGACCTGGGCAAAGGTTGCATTTTACTATCACATTCTTGTCTTTCTTCGTAACTAAGTCAAAGTAATGTGCATATTTCCAGCCTTCAAATGTTGTTTTTCTTTGAGACGGCGTGTCGGGTGTTGCTATGAGCGCTGCCATGTTTCCAGTGATCCTTTGCAGGGGGGGGGGGGGGCGTTGCATCACTAGGGCGCGTTCGAAATTGTCCACACAGAGCGCACTCACGTATTTTGGTTGTATTGGCCACAATGGCCAATGCGCTCAGTGCTGTATTTTCGAACGCACCCTACCTGTCAATACGAAAAGTGCTGCTGCCGAGCTGACACAGTGTTCATGTTCAACTATTCTCCTTACACAAATACACACTGCTGAAAGCAGCCACATGACGCAAGTAGCGAGTAACGGCAGCGCTAAAGCGACCAGTAACTGTAGTGTGATTATCAATTTTGGAGGAGTAGTGTCGTTATATTACTCGCTACCGACCAAAGTAGTGTCGTTACAGTAACGAGATTTTCCGTTACTCGTTACACCCAACTCTGCTCATTACCATATTCCATGTTAGGCCACTAGGTGGGAGTGTTGTGCAGGTGCCAGAGAAATGTGTGACAAACTCAAAGAAGAGCAGCCCCCTGACTAACCAGGAAGTCTATAGCCATCCATAGCTGCTTCTGCTTGCTTTAAGAGGAGCAGAATCCACCAGTGGTAGCATCATCATTAGCGTAGCTTGTTTATAAGGTCCTAATCATCGCAGATGTTCTCGTTTTGAGCAGAAAAAGTACAAATATGCTTGCGCGTGCATGTGCACGGGCACATCGTTGCATTTAATCAAATCTCGTAATATTTAGTTATATGATTATGTAAAAACCACATATCCCAACAGAATGAACAGAGTAAATGTGTTTCTGTGATGTTCTGTTCATTAGTTATTAGCAGTTGAATATAGCTTGTTTTTGCCACCAATGCTGTCTGGGAACTGAAAGCAGAGAATGATTTTTTTTAATAAATCCATATAATACTACACTACATGGATTTGTTGTAGATCACATTCAAGTGATGGCCTACAAGCCCTACATATTAGATCTGCATCAAGTGTATAAAGTTGGTATTTGAGTGTTTAGTGCACAGTGCTAGAGCTCTTTCAGTTTGCCAAAATAGGATTTATTAAGCCTACTTGTGTGAACAAATAGGCTTCTAAGTTCTCGCCATAAACAAGGTCAGAATATAGGGATAAAATAGATAATGGACTAACGTAACGTTTCACCGGCGCATTCATCTCACTGCCGCCGAGTGTGACTCTCACTCTCTCTTGCACGCTATATTATGGCTATATCTCTCTCTCCCCCTCTCTCTCTCTCATATGGTGTGAGTTGGTGCGTGTGCGTTCATAGCGTGCGTGCGATAGCCGATCGCTACAAGATTAATGCATAAAACAGTGTTACAATAGAGGTATAATGTACCAAAGACAAATGTCCAAACTTAGATAATCAACATCAAGAAAATAAATTGTGGTGATCTTTAATCAGTCATCTTGGTATTGTCAGATTGTGATTCCACTATATCACTTGTCATTGTCATCCTGGATTAGAATGAATGATCATTCAATTGTCTGTGTGATATCACGTGTCAAATCAAATGGGTTCATAGGGAAAATGTCCTTTCTTTACTATACAACTAACCACTTCTTCCCTGTATGATTCATCATTATCATCAGATGATCATTTGGCCCTAACTGCAACTAAAGTGTTTCCCCCCTGTATGAGTCCTCATGTGTCACTCTTTTTAGATGAACACACCTAGCCTTTACCACACACAAGAAAATGGCTTTTCCCCAGTATGAGTCCTCATGTGTTTTTTAGGTTACCACTGAGCAAAGCCATTACCCCACGGTTACATGCCGGCATTCCGACATAGGCCTTTTCCTGTATGAGTCCTCATGTGTCTTTTTAGTTCACAACTTTCACAAGTAAATGGCTTTTCCGTATGAGTCCTCGTGTGATTTTAGAACCCTACTTGGACAACAGCCTTTACCACAAACTGTACAAGTAAAGGGCTTTTCCCTGTATGAGTCCTCATGTGTTCTTTTAGATCACCACTCCGAGCCCATCCTTCACACACGTTACAAGTAAATGGCTTTTCCCCTGTATGAATCAGGGGGGCAGTCAGCCAGATATTTCGTGAAGCCTCATTTGAAATCGGTAGTTCATATAATGGCCTGTTGTGGCGCTGGACTGGACCCAAAAAGCCCCATAGCTCCATAGAGGCACATGTATTTTGGCCCAACTTCACCTAGACTGTATTACCTTAATAAACATGGTCATGAATACTTTCTTCTTCCAGTCACTAGTTTAAAGTCTCATTTCTAATGTTATAATATTCTTTTTGGAAAATTATGGTCCCATTAATTACAAAAATGACCATAAAGAAAAAAAAACATCGCGTATGTTCTGAGGGGCGTGGCTACCGTTACAGTCTATGATCGGGATTCCCCTCCCACTCGAGTCAAAATAAAAACCAACGGAGAAGAAGGGGGGAAGTCCCGCCTCGTTGTCTGGGCAGCCAATGGCCAGCTGGTCCAAAACGGAGCCAGCCAATGGCCAGCTGGTACCAAACGGATCTAGAAAGATGGCGACTTACAGTGCAGGAATAACAGGCTTCATTTCACGTCCATGTTAGACCCGGCGAACGCTTTGTCCATATTTTTTACAGTCTATGGTATGAATCTGTGTGTGACTCATGGAGTTAGTTTGTTTTGATGATGTGTATAAAGTTTTTTTTTTTTTTAAGATATTTTTTGCGGCTTACGCCTTTTATTGATTTTTGAAGGGACAGACAGTATGCTGACAGGAAACGGGAGAGAGATGGGGGATGACATGCAGTAAAGGCCGTGTCGGGTCCGGGAGTCGAACCCGCGGCACACTGCGACTGGATTACCAGTCCGGTGCCCAGACCGTTACGCTACGGCCTGGGCCGATGTGTATAAAGTTGACTAACCTTCACTGGTCTCTTCCCAATCATCACTGTCTTCAGTGTTCAGATTCAGAACAGTGTGAAGAGAGGAGCTGGTTAATGTCACTAGTAGGTTGTGATGTTCCACAGTCTACTAGTAGACTGTGGAACATCACAACAAACTAGTGACATTAACCAGCATCTACTACATCAGCTATAGTGTTGTGTTTTCATGTGTTGAGTTGAGGTGCTGGCTATATATTTAGGTTGTTATGATTTGTACAACCAATAAAAAATAAAAGAAAAGCTCACAGAATGAATTAATCCACCATTCATTGAAAAGTAAAAATACAACAGACAAAGCAAAAAAAATGAATAATGGGATATCTAAAGGCAGGTCAAAAACAACATTGCTAGTTAACCATGCTATTAAAGACATATCCACCAGGGGGCAGTCCAGTGCTGTGGTGACAATCATAGGTTTCATATACATAACATAATGATGCATTATTATATTTATCATACATAGTCTAAATTGGGGGGAGGGGAGGGGGGGTGGGCACATGGAATCTGGCATTTCCTATTTAATGATTAAAATGGTGTCACCGATATAGCTGAGATAGAAACTCCTTATGAAGCTGATTGGAAATCCCACAAAAGGTTTATAGAACTGTGTGTGTGTGTGTGAGTGTTTGTGTATGGCCCATGTGTGCATAAAGTATAGGCCTACTTAACAACAGAATGAACAAAAGGAAAAAATCTCCTCTGCATATAGGAGCCCGACAGCTGAAAAGGGGGTTGGAGTGGCTTCAGTGGGGCTGTGTAATGCAGCTCAGCGTCTACATCAAAGCCCATTACATCTGAAGAATGCCACAGCTTTTTCTGTACTAAATTGATCCATCAGCCAGCGGCGGCTCCCCACTGCCACTCGCACATTACTGAGTGAGCATGACAGGCGTTTTGTAGGAGTTATCACAAAGGGGAACTGCTTGGCTGCATGTGTTTGTGTGGGTATGTGGATCTCTTTGTGCGCGTGTGCGTGTGCGTGTGTGTGTGTGTGTGTGTGTGTGTGTGTGTGTGTGTGTACATATGCGTGCGCATGTGCGGTGTGTGTCTCTCTGTGTGCCGGTGTGTTTATGCTTTTTGCAGATAGACTACAGACCAATACCATTCAGCGAGCCTATCACGGATCTGCAGCCTTCTTCTTGAAGGCATGAACACCACTTAATGTGATGTCTATGGAAGGCTGCTCCATATTGTTACAGCAAGACTGGAGGAAGCACTGAGGAGTGACATGGCATGCCTTGGCTTAAAGGACCACTTTACCACTTTTCTCACTAATGTTCATGGTAAAATGACACATTTGTTTCCCTAGTGGTTGCAGAGGGATCTAGAAACAGAGCCAACTAGAAAAAGTGCCCTTCTGGGCACAGGTCTCCACCAGGATAGGAATGTAGGACATTGCAGCTTGCCTTCATCTGGTGGTTGGATAAAAGGGCAACAAAAGTAAATTATCCACAGATCCGTGCAAAACACTTTTCGGCCAGTTATAGCGCCACCTTGAGGCTGAGTTGAAATTGTTCATGTGGCATTTCGTCCTCGGCCTAGTGGGAATGTGCGTGCACAATTTCACGGAAACCACGCGATGTGTTCATTTTGTTTGAAACTGAGCACTCCTGTGAACTTTGGAAGCCAATCTTAACCAATCAGGATGGAGTCTGAGAAATCTGAAA
This sequence comes from Protomyctophum parallelum, assembly GCF_964188405.1. Lineage (NCBI taxonomy): Eukaryota > Metazoa > Chordata > Actinopteri > Myctophiformes > Myctophidae > Protomyctophum > Protomyctophum parallelum. The sequence goes on from NC_139711.1 coordinate 14,380,474, forward strand.
GACCGGTTTCGTTGAATGGCTCTAGAGAGACTGTGTACCAATTTGCGTGATGTTTGGACAAAATCTGTAGGTGTACTGTGCAAAAACTTGTTTTGCACAAAGCGGCCTCCTGGTGGCGCTATAACAGGCCGTTCTGGAAAGTTTGGGGCAGAGGTTCATCGTTGGCATCTAGGGAGTGTGTGTGCAAAATTTGGCATCGACCGGGTTAACGGTGGGCGAGATTAGCTGCTCACGGACACATACACAGACACACGGACGGACACACAGACGGACGGACGGAGTGCAAAACATACTCTCCCCCGTGGAGGGTGGACAGAACACATCCATCAAAGCTGTGTTCAGACACAAGTCAGGTGTCAGACACAATTAAGGCAAGTGTCTTGAATGCAGCCGAGTAAGGGCATAGGTCGACCCTGCTCGCTCACCTCCGCCCCACCCCCTCCTGGTGCTGTGGCCATCTTGGATCCTAAACACAATATAAACAAATGGGAGAGGGGTGGGGCCGAGAAAGGCCCTTAATGTTGATTCACTTCCTACTGAAGTAATTAAAACTATAAGACATAAGACCAATTATTTGTTTTGGGACTGGGCGCACGGGTGACTGCTTCATGTAATCAATTTGCAAAAGATCTCCAAACCTGTTGCTTTGGGGAGCGCTGGTTTCAGTTAATTCAACCTCCTCTTGTGTGTTGGCTAGTGAGGAGACGTTATACTTCATTGCGCAACAGTATTGCGCACAGAGAACAGCTGATATACAAGCTAACATCGCGTCGCGGACGTGACTGTTTAGAGGTCTGCGTGCGTGACACCATCACGGGACGGAGTATACATTTTACTTTATGGGCTGCAGGTGCACGTGCAGTCGTGCACAACAGGCTCTGCTGCCGTGATCATAAGCGCACCTCCCGCTCTTATGACAGTGACTGGAGGTGTGGTTTTGAGGGCAACTGCTTTGAATTGCTATTCTTCACACAACAGAAACCAAGGATTATATATTTCAAGGACGAGAGATCACAATAAAAAATCCTTATCATTCTTCCTCCACACTGGGAGAAAAACAGCATCTGAAAGTTTGATGGGGCATTTTTACACGTGAGTGCAGTTAGAACTTTTCCATTGCATCTTATGCGAGGCAGGGTTCTTCTGCGGCCGGCATGCGCGCATGCTGGTGCTTATCAGTGTGACGTCGTCTGTTAAGGCAAGTGTTTCTCCCCATAGGCCTACTGCACAAACACGAGACTAAAACTTAGAAACAGTTCTAAAGCAGAAGCAGGCAGATAGATGTCCACTGTACTGGTCAACTTAGGATAAGGGGGTTAGGGTGTAAAGTGACCGAGCCCATTCCTTGACATGCATGTCTGTATTTAGTATAAAGAGCCCATGAAATATCTGGTTGTGTGTGTGCCACTCTCCCAGTCCGGAGGGCCGCTGGAGAGCTCCATGATGTTGTACTTTGTTCTCTGAGTCTCTGACAAATAAAATGGAACTCTGAACTAAGAAACATCTCTGCCGGGTTCTGCTTTTACTCAGTTTTAGTCTAAGTATTTTCAAGTCTTTATGCAGTGGAGAGAATGCACTCTCCATATACCACACTACCCATAATTATATTGTAAGGTACTGTACATTCTGAAGTAAATGTATTAAATTCTGTTATTGACAGGCCTTATGCCACCACTTTATGCCCAGATGTTGTTTTTTTGTTCCTTCGAGAGTCTGTGGTGATCCTCACCCCACAAGTGGTCCTAGAGTCCATCAAATGGCCCCAGTCCCAGCTAACATGTCCACCTGGGCCCAATTGGGTTTTGACATGGGCTATGCGCTTGGGTTCCAAGTGGGCCGTGCACCCAGTATTCACAAAAGGCCCACCCGTGTTAGCCCATATGGGCTTATGTGGGTTTCTAACTGGGTCTTAGGTGGTATCCAAATGGGCCATTTTATTTCAGAACCATGTGTGCCACCTGTGTTTGCCTATATGGGTTTGAACTGGGATCTGATTGGGCCTTAAGTGGGTACCAGCTGGGCAAATTATCAGGCCACACTTGTGTCCGCCCTCATTGTCTTCCGTCCTGTTTCTGTTGTCACCTGCTGTCGATTGTTCATTCCTACAGATAGGATGCAGTGCGCCACATTGGCGGTGTTTCCAGTTTTCTGTAGTAGTTTCTTCAAGTGTTCAAACTTTATGACATAGCACTCGATCTGTAGAGTCCTACATTACTATCTCCTACGATCAAGGGTTAGGGTTAGGGAACTGTAGCATGCCGTTTTTCATTTTTGAGGACGAAAATCCGGTCTGGAAGTGATTTTGTCTGTTTTTCAAATCCTCGTTTTTCATTGTTTTTGACAATGGATTATAGCCGGGTTAGGGTTAGGTTCCACAGGCTAATAAAGTGTAAATTCGGGGGTCCTTGACAAGAAAAGGTTTGGGAACCACTGTTGTAGAGGGTCCATACTAGATGATAAGTTAGTGACTTTGACAGTGTACAAATGGAACCGGTTTTCAGCAGGTCAAATGAGGTACAGAAAACCGTATGACTCCCAGGCTGATCTCACTGGGGGAAATCTGTATGAGTTTATTTGAACTAACAATCAATTGAAAAATATATTCTGGATGTGACACTTACAAGCTGAATTAGCACAGTTGGTAGAGCATTAGACTGAAGATCTAAAGGTCCCTGGTTCAATTCAGGCTTTCGGCAGTTGAAATGAGGTACAGAAAATCCTATGACTCTTAGGCTGATCTCACTGGGTGAAAAACTTTGAGTTTTTTTGTTTAAGAAGTAACAAGTAACAGTCAATGTAAAAATAAATACTGGATGTGTTACTTTCAAGCCGTAATAGCTCAGCTGGGAGAGCGTTAGGCTTTAGATCTGAAGGTTCCTGGTTCAAACCTGAGATTCGGCAGTTGAAATGAGGTACAGACAATTGTATGACTCTCAAACTGATCTCACTGTGGGATGAACTGTATGAGTTTATGTTTAAGAACTAACAATACATTGAAAAATACATTCTGGATTTGTCACTTACAAGCAAACAAACAAAAAATCAGTGTGAATTGTCTGGAGCCAGTGGCTCAGTGTGTTAGAACACTGTCCACATGTTTGGGAGATGGTGAGTTCAAACCCCAAATAATTATTTATTTTCAAGACCAATTTCAGAAGAAGAAAACAAACAAAAAAGCATTGTGAATTGTCTCGAGCCAGTGGCTCAGTGTGTTAGAACGCTGCCACATGATCGGGAGATGGTGAGTCTGCAGTAGAAATGAGGTACAGACAACCGTATGACTCTCAAGCTGATCTCACTGCGGGATGAACTGTATGAGTTTATGTTTAAGAAATAACAATTCATTGAAAAATACATTCTGGATGTGTCACTTACAAGCTGAAATAGCTCAGTTGGAAGAGCATTAGACTGAAGATCTAAACATCCCTAGTTCAATCCTAGGTTTCGGCAGTTGAAATGAGTTACAGAAAACTGTATATAGTTTCGGAAGACTTACTATAATATGTTGTTTTTCATGATTTTGAAGGATAAAAAAAGACATACTATAGTTCATGGGTTTGGAAGACATACATGTGTACTTCATGATTTGGAGGATTACAAAATATCAGCCAAAATCCAACTCCAAACTCTAACTCACAGGCAAAGGAAGACTGTTGTTGCAGATAGCAATAGGTAACTGAGTTAGGGTGCTGTCGTTTTAGATTTATAGTGATTCTTCAACTTCATTTTCTTCATTTTCACAGTTTTTGACGTTTTATTAATATAATTGATCATTCTAGATCACTGCTAGATCTGTAACAATCTTCTCTTATGGGGTTAGGGTTAGGGTTAGGTTCAGGTTCAGGTTCAGGTTCAGGTTCCACAGGTTAATAAAATGTAAATGTGGGGGTCCTTGACAAGAAAAGGTTTGGGAACCACTGTTGTAGAGAGACTATAGAATAGATAGATGTTGATAGTATTAAGTTAGTTACTTTGACAGTGTACAAATGGAACCGGTTTTCAGCAGGTCAAATGAGGTACAGAAAACCGTATGACTCCCAGGCTGATCTCACTGGGGGAAAACTGTATGAGTTTTTGTTTAAGAACTAACAATACATTGAAAAATATATTCTGGATGTGACACTTACAAGCCGAAATAGCTCAGTTGGTAGAGCATTAGACTGAATATCCAAAGGTCCCTGGTTCAATCCAGGCTTTCGGCACTTGAAATGCTGTACAGAAAATCCTATGACTCTTAGGCTGATCTCACTGGGTGAAAAACGTTATGAGTTTTTTTGTTTAAGAAGTAACAAGTAACAGTCAATGTAAAAATAAATACTGGATGTGTTGCTTGCAAGCCGTAATAGCTCAGTTGGGAGAGCGTTAGACTGTAGATCTGAAGGTTCCTTGTTCAAACCTGAGATTCGGCAGTTGAAATGAGGTACAGACAACCGTATGACTCTCAAGCTGATCTCACTGTGGGATGAACTGTATGAGTTTATGTTTAAGAACTAACAATACATTGAAAAATACATTCTGGATGTTTCACTTACAAGCAAACAAACAAAAAAGTGAATTGTCTGGAGCCAGTGGCTCAGTGTGTTAGAACACTGTCCACATGTTTGGGAGATGGTGAGTTCAAACCCCAAATAATTCTTTATTTTCAAGACCAATTTCAGAAGAAGAAAACAAACAAAAAAGCATTGTGAATTGTCTCAAGCCAGTGGCTCAGTGTGTTAGAACGCTGCCACATGATCGGGAGATGGTGAGTCTGCAGTAGAAATGAGGTACAGACAACCGTATGACTCTCAAGCTGATCTCACTGCGGGATGAACTTTATGAGTTTATGTTTAAGAAATAACAATTCATTGAAAGATACATTCTGGATGTGTCACTTACAAGCCGAAATAGCTCAGTTGGAAGAGCATTAGACTGAAGATCTAAACGTCCCTAGTTCAATCCTGGGTTTCGGCAGTTGAAATGAGTTACAGAAAACTGTATATAGTTTCGGAAGACTTACTATAATATGTTGTTTTTCATGATTTTGAAGGGGAAAAAAAGACATACTATAGTTCATGGGTTTGGAAGACATACATGTGTACTTCATGGATTGGAGGATTACAAAATATCAGCCAAAATCCAACTCCAAACTCTAACTCACAGGCAAAGGAAGACTGTTGTTGCAGATAGCAATAGGTAACTGAGTTAGGGTGCTGTCGTGGTTTTTGACGTGCCAATCATTCTGATTGACAGATTCCTTGGCCAATCAGATCGGTCTGCCTTCAGCCAATCCTAGGGCTCCTTACATTGTCTCCTCCAATCAAATGGTCGCAGACCCGGACCACTTCCTTGTTTATAACTGGATGAAATACTCTGACCTGTTTTAGATTTATAGTGATTCTTCAACTTCATTTTCTTCATTTTCACAGTTTTTGACGTTTTATTAATATAATTGATCATTCTAGATCACTGCTAGATCTGTAACAATCTTCTCTTATGGGGTTAGGGTTAGGGTTAGGGTTAGGGTTAGGGTTAGGGTTAGGGTTAGGGTTAGGGTTAGGGTTAGGTTCAGGTTCAGGTTCAGGTTCCACAGGTTCCACAGGTTAATAAAATGTAAATGTGGGGGTCCTTGACAAGAAAAGGTTTGGGAACCACTGTTGTAGAGGGACTATAGAATAGATAGATGTTGATAGTATTAAGTTAGTTACTTTGACAGTGTACAAATGGAACCGGTTTTCAGCAGGTCAAATGAGGTACAGAAAACCGTATGACTCCCAGGCTGATCTCACTGGGGGAAAACTGTATGAGTTTATTTGTTTAAGAACTAACAATCAATTGAAAAATATATTCTGGATGTGTCACTTACAAGCCAAATTAGCGCAGTTGGTAGAGCATTAGACTGAAGATCTAAAGGTCCCTGGTTCAATCCAGGCTTTTGGCAGTTGAAATGAGGTACAGAAAATCCTATGACTCTTAGGCTGATCTCACTGGGTGAAAAACTTTATGAGTTTTTTTTGTTTAAGAAGTAACAAGTAACAGTCAATGTAAAAATAAATACTGGATGTGTTACTTTCAAGCCGTAATAGCTCAGCTGGGAGAGCGTTAGGCTTTAGATCTGAAGGTTCCTGGTTCAAACCTGAGATTCAGCAGTTGAAATGAAGTACAGACAATCGTATGACTCTCAAACTGATCTCACTGTGGGATGAACTGTGTGAGTTTATGTTTAAGAACTAACAATACATTGAAAAATACATTCTGGATTTGTCACTTACAAGCAAACAAACAAAAAAGCAGTGTGAATTGTCTCGAGCCAGTGGCTCAGTGTGTTAGAACGCTGCCACATGATCGGGAGATGGTGAGTCTGCAGTAGAAATGAGGTACAGACAACCGTATGACTCTCAAGCTGATCTCACTGCGGGATGAACTTTGAGTTTATGTTTAAGAAATAACAATTAATTGAAAAATACATTCTGGATGTGTCACTTACAAGCCGAAATAGCTCAGTTGGAAGAGCATTAGACTGAAGATCTAAACGTCCCTAGTTCAATCCTGGGTTTCGGCAGTTGAAATGAGTTACAGAAAACTGTATATAGTTTCGGAAGACTTACTATAATATGTTGTTTTTCATGATTTTGAAGGATAAAAAAAGACATACTATAGTTCATGGGTTTGGAAGACATACATGTGTACTTCATGATTTGGAGGATTACAAAATATCAGCCAAAATCCAACTCCAAACTCTAACTCACAGGCAAAGGAAGACTGTTGTTGCAGATAGCAATAGGTAACTGAGTTAGGGTGCTGTCGTGGTTTTTGACGTGCCAATCATTCTGATTGACAGATTCCTTGGCCAATCAGATCGGTCTGCCTTCAGCCAATCCTAGGGCTCCTTACATTGTCTCCTCCAATCAAATGGTCGCAGACCCGGACCACTTCCTTGTTTATAACTGGATGAAATACTCTGACCTGTTTTAGATTTATAGTGATTCTTCAACTTCATTTTCTTCATTTTCACAGTTTTTGACGTTTTATTAATATAATTGATCATTCTCGATCACTGCTAGATCTGTAACAATCTTCTCTTATGGGGTTAGGGTTAGGGTTAGGGTTAGGGTTAGGGTTAGGTTCAGGTTCAGGTTCAGGTTCAGGTTCCACAGGTTAATAAAGTGTAAATTTGGGGGTCCTTGACAAGAAAAGGTTTGGGAACCACTGTTGTAGAGGGACTATAGAATAGATAAATGTTGATAGTATTAAGTTAGTTACTTTGACAGTGTACAAATGGAACCGGTTTTCAGCAGGTCAAATGAGGTACAGAAAACCGTATGACTCCCAGGCTGATCTCACTGGGGGAAAACTGTATGAGTTTTTGTTTAAGAACTAACAATACATTGAAAAATATATTCTGGAAGTGACACTTACAAGCCGAAATAGCTCAGTTGGTAGAGCATTAGACTGAATATCCAAAGGTCCCTGGTTCAATCCAGGCTTTCGGCACTTGAAATGCTGTACAGAAAATCCTATGACTCTTAGGCTGATCTCACTGGGTGAAAAACTTTATGAGTTTTTTTGTTTAAGAAGTAACAAGTAACAGTCAATGTAAAAATAAATACTGGATGTGTTGCTTGCAAGCCGTAATAGCTCAGTTGGGAGAGCGTTAGACTGTAGATCTGAAGGTTCCTGGTTCAAATCTGAGATTCGGCAGTTGAAATGAGGTACAGACAACCGTATGACTCTCAAGCTGATCTCACTGTGGGATGAACTGTATGAGTTTATGTTTAAGAACTAACAATACATTGAAAAATACATTCTGGATGTTTCACTTAAAGCAAACAAACAAAAAAGTGAATTATCTGGAGCCAGTGGCTCAGTGTGTTAGAACACTGTCCACATGTTTGGGAGATGGTGAGTTCAAACCCCAAATAACTCTTTATTTTCAAGACCAATTTCAGAAGAAGAAAACAAACAAAAAAGCATTGTGAATTGTCTCGAGCCAGTGGCTCAGTGTGTTAGAACGCTGCCACATGATCGGGAGATGGTGAGTCTGCAGTAGAAATGAGGTACAGACAACCGTATGACTCTCAAGCTGATCTCACTGCGGGATGAACTTTGAGTTTATGTTTAAGAAATAACAATTCATTGAAAAATACATTCTGGATGTGTCACTTACAAGCCGAAATAGCTCAGTTGGAAGAGCATTAGACTGAAGATCTAAACGTCCCTAGTTCAATCCTGGGTTTTGGCAGTTGAAATGAGTTACAGAAAACTGTATATAGTTTCGGAAGACTTACTATAATATGTTGTTTTTCATGATTTTGAAGGATAAAAAAAGACATACTATAGTTCATGGGTTTGGAAGACATACATGTGTACTTCATGATTTGGAGGATTACAAAATATCAGCCAAAATCCAACTCCAAACTCTAACTCACAGGCAAAGGAAGACTGTTGTTGCAGATAGCAATAGGTAACTGAGTTAGGGTGCTGTCGTGGTTTTTGACGTGCCAATCATTCTGATTGACAGATTCCTTGGCCAATCAGATCGGTCTGCCTTCAGCCAATCCTAGGGCTCCTTACATTGTCTCCTCCAATCAAATGGTCGCAGACCCGGACCACTTCCTTGTTTATAACTGGATGAAATACTCTGACCTGTTTTAGATTTATAGTGATTCTTCAACTTCATTTTCTTCATTTTCACAGTTTTTGACGTTTTATTAATATAATTGATCATTCTAGATCACTGCTAGATCTGTAACAATCTTCTCTTATGGGGTTAGGGTTAGGGTTAGGGTTAGGGTTAGGGTTAGGGTTAGGTTCAGGTTCAGGTTCAGGTTCCACAGGTTAATAAAGTGTAAATGTGGGGGTCCTTGACAAGAAAAGGTTTGGGAACCACTGTTGTAGAGGGACTATAGAATAGATAGATGTTGATAGTATTAAGTTAGTTACTTTGACAGTGTACAAATGGAACCGGTTTTCAGCAGGTCAAATGAGGTACAGAAAACCGTATGACTCCCAGGCTGATCTCACTGGGGGAAAACTCTGAGTGTATTTGTTTAAGAACTAACAATCAATTGAAAAATATATTCTGGATGTGACACTTACAAGCCAAATTAGCGCAGTTGGTAGAGCATTAGACTGAAGATCTAAAGGTCCCTGGTTCAATCCAGGCTTTCGGCAGTTGAAATGAGGTACAGAAAGTCCTATGACTCTTAGGCTGATCTCACTGGGTGAAAAACTTTATGAGTTTTTTTGTTTAAGAAGTAACAAGTAACAGTCAATGTAAAAATAAATACTGGATGTGTTACTTTCAAGCCGTAATAGCTCAGCTGGGAGAGCGTTAGGCTGTAGATCTGAAGGTTCCTGGTTCAATCCTGAGATTCGGCAGTTGAAATGAGGTACAGACAACCGTATGACCCTCAAGCTGATCTCACTGTGGGATGAACTGTATGAGTTTATGTTTAAGAACTAACAATACATTGAAAAATACATTCTGGATTTGTCACTTACAAGCAAACAAACAAAAAAGCACTTTGCTTTCCACACTTACATCAAATAGCACAAAAAAGCTGTGTAGTACTATCCAGCAGTTAGCTCAGTGTGATGAGAGGCTGTCCTTGGGAGCCACAGGTCAAGGGTTCAAATCCCACATTAGTCATAACTGTGACACTTTGCTTTGCACACTGATTTCCAGAAGGACAACTTTAAAGCAGCCCAGAAATTCACCATGTTTGTGTGCCTCAGTGGCCCAACGGATAAATCACAAGTTATCTGTAGAGTACCTTGTAGAATTATGCTAGTTCAAACCCAACACACTCAGTAGGAAGGTGCTGTTTTTTGACGTGCCAATCATTCTGATTGACAGATTCCTTGGCCAATCAGATCGGTCTGCCTTCAGCCAATCCTAGGGCTCCTTACATTGTCTCCTCCAATCAAATGGTCGCAGACCCGGACCACTTCCTTGTTTATAACTGGATGAAATACTCTGACCTGTTTTAGATTTATAGTGATTCTTCAACTTCATTTTCTTCATTTTCAGTTTTTGACGTTTTATTAATATAATTGATCATTCTAGATCACTGCTAGATCTGTAACAATCTTCTCTTATGGGGTTGGGGTTAGGGTTAGGGTTAGGGTTAGGGTTAGGGTTAGGGTTAGGTTCAGGTTCAGGTTCCACAGGTTAATAAAGTGTAAATGTGGGGGTCCTTGACAAGAAAAGGTTTGGGAACCACTGTTGTAGAGGGACTATAGAATAGATAGATGTTGATAGTATTAAGTTAGTTACTTTGACAGTGTACAAATGGAACCGGTTTTCAGCAGGTCAAATGAGGTACAGAAAACCGTATGACTCCCAGGCTGATCTCACTGGGGGAAAACTCTGAGTGTATTTGTTTAAGAACTAACAATCAATTGAAAAATATATTCTGGATGTGACACTTACAAGCCAAATTAGCGCAGTTGGTAGAGCATTAGACTGAAGATCTAAAGGTCCCTGGTTCAATCCAGGCTTTCGGCAGTTGAAATGAGGTACAGAAAGTTCTATGACTCTTAGGCTGATCTCACTGGGTGAAAAACTTTATGAGTTTTTTTGTTTAAGAAGTAACAATACATTGAAAAATACATTCTGGATGTTTTACTTTCAAGCCGTAATAGCTCAGCTGGGAGAGCGTTAGGCTGTAGATCTGAAGGTTCCTGGTTCAAATCTGAGATTCGGCAGTTGAAATGAGGTACAGACAACCGTATGACTCTCAAGCTGATCTCACTGTGGGATGAACTGTATGAGTTTATGTTTAAGAACTAACAATACATTGAAAAATACATTCTGGATGTTTCACTTAAAGCAAACAAACAAAAAAGTGAATTATCTGGAGCCAGTGGCTCAGTGTGTTAGAACACTGTCCACATGTTTGGGAGATGGTGAGTTCAAACCCCAAATAACTCTTTATTTTCAAGACCAATTTCAGAAGAAGAAAACAAACAAAAAAGCATTGTGAATTGTCTCGAGCCAGTGGCTCAGTGTGTTAGAACGCTGCCACATGATCGGGAGATGGTGAGTCTGCAGTAGAAATGAGGTACAGACAACCGTATGACTCTCAAGCTGATCTCACTGCGGGATGAACTTTGAGTTTATGTTTAAGAAATAACAATTCATTGAAAAATACATTCTGGATGTGTCACTTACAAGCCCAAATAGCTCAGTTGGAAGAGCATTAGACTGAAGATCTAAACGTCCCTAGTTCAATCCTGGGTTTTGGCAGTTGAAATGAGTTACAGAAAACTGTATATAGTTTCGGAAGACTTACTATAATATGTTGTTTTTCATGATTTTGAAGGCTAAAAAAAGACATACTATAGTTCATGGGTTTGGAAGACATACATGTGTACTTCATGATTTGGAGGATTACAAAATATCAGCCAAAATCCAACTCCAAACTCTAACTCACAGGCAAAGGAAGACTGTTGTTGCAGATAGCAATAGGTAACTGAGTTAGGGTGCTGTCGTGGTTTTTGACGTGCCAATCATTCTGATTGACAGATTCCTTGGCCAATCAGATCGGTCTGCCTTCAGCCAATCCTAGGGCTCCTTACATTGTCTCCTCCAATCAAATGGTCGCAGACCCGGACCACTTCCTTGTTTATAACTGGATGAAATACTCTGACCTGTTTTAGATTTATAGTGATTCTTCAACTTCATTTTCTTCATTTTCACAGTTTTTGACGTTTTATTAATATAATTGATCATTCTAGATCACTGCTAGATCTGTAACAATCTTCTCTTATGGGGTTAGGGTTAGGGTTAGGGTTAGGGTTAGGGTTAGGTTCAGGTTCAGGTTCAGGTTCCACAGGTTAATAAAGTGTAAATGTGGGGGTCCTTGACAAGAAAAGGTTTGGGAACCACTGTTGTAGAGGGACTATAGAATAGATAGATGTTGATAGTATTAAGTTAGTTACTTTGACAGTGTACAAATGGAACCGGTTTTCAGCAGGTCAAATGAGGTACAGAAAACCGTATGACTCCCAGGCTGATCTCACTGGGGGAAAACTGTATGAGTTTTTGTTTAAGAACTAACAATACATTGAAAAATATATTCTGGAAGTGACACTTACAAGCCGAAATAGCTCAGTTGGTAGAGCATTAGACTGAATATCCAAAGGTCCCTGGTTCAATCCAGGCTTTCGGCACTTGAAATGCTGTACAGAAAATCCTATGACTCTTAGGCTGATCTCACTGGGTGAAAAACTTTATGAGTTTTTTTGTTTAAGAAGTAACAAGTAACAGTCAATGTAAAAATAAATACTGGATGTGTTGCTTGCAAGCCGTAATAGCTCAGTTGGGAGAGCGTTAGACTGTAGATCTGAAGGTTCCTGGTTCAAATCTGAGATTCGGCAGTTGAAATGAGGTACAGACAACCGTATGACTCTCAAGCTGATCTCACTGTGGGATGAACTGTATGAGTTTATGTTTAAGAACTAACAATACATTGAAAAATACATTCTGGATGTTTCACTTAAAGCAAACAAACAAAAAAGTGAATTATCTGGAGCCAGTGGCTCAGTGTGTTAGAACACTGTCCACATGTTTGGGAGATGGTGAGTTCAAACCCCAAATAACTCTTTATTTTCAAGACCAATTTCAGAAGAAGAAAACAAACAAAAAAGCATTGTGAATTGTCTCGAGCCAGTGGCTCAGTGTGTTAGAACGCTGCCACATGATCGGGAGATGGTGAGTCTGCAGTAGAAATGAGGTACAGACAACCGTATGACTCTCAAGCTGATCTCACTGCGGGATGAACTTTGAGTTTATGTTTAAGAAATAACAATTCATTGAAAAATACATTCTGGATGTGTCACTTACAAGCCGAAATAGCTCAGTTGGAAGAGCATTAGACTGAAGATCTAAACGTCCCTAGTTCAATCCTGGGTTTTGGCAGTTGAAATGAGTTACAGAAAACTGTATATAGTTTCGGAAGACTTACTATAATATGTTGTTTTTCATGATTTTGAAGGATAAAAAAAGACATACTATAGTTCATGGGTTTGGAAGACATACATGTGTACTTCATGATTTGGAGGATTACAAAATATCAGCCAAAATCCAACTCCAAACTCTAACTCACAGGCAAAGGAAGACTGTTGTTGCAGATAGCAATAGGTAACTGAGTTAGGGTGCTGTCGTGGTTTTTGACGTGCCAATCATTCTGATTGACAGATTCCTTGGCCAATCAGATCGGTCTGCCTTCAGCCAATCCTAGGGCTCCTTACATTGTCTCCTCCAATCAAATGGTCACAGACCCGGACCACTTCCTTGTTTATAACTGGATGAAATACTCTGACCTGTTTTAGATTTATAGTGATTCTTCAACTTCATTTTCTTCATTTTCACAGTTTTTGACGTTTTATTAATATAATTGATCATTCTAGATCACTGCTAGATCTGTAACAATCTTCTCTTATGGGGTTAGGGTTAGGGTTAGGGTTAGGGTTAGGGTTAGGTTCAGGTTCAGGTTCAGGTTCAGGTTCCACAGGTTAATAAAGTGTAAATGTGGGGGTCCTTGACAAGAAAAGGTTTGGGAACCACTGTTGTAGAGGGACTATAGAATAGATAGATGTTGATAGTATTAAGTTAGTTACTTTGACAGTGTACAAATGGAACCGGTTTTCAGCAGGTCAAATGAGGTACAGAAAACCGTATGACTCCCAGGCTGATCTCACTGGGGGAAAACTCTGAGTGTATTTGTTTAAGAACTAACAATCAATTGAAAAATATATTCTGGATGTGACACTTACAAGCCAAATTAGCGCAGTTGGTAGAGCATTAGACTGAAGATCTAAAGGTCCCTGGTTCAATCCAGGCTTTCGGCAGTTGAAATGAGGTACAGAAAGTCCTATGACTCTTAGGCTGATCTCACTGGGTGAAAAACCTTATGAGTTTTTTTGTTTAAGAAGTAACAAGTAACAGTCAATGTAAAAATAAATACTGGATGTGTTACTTTCAAGCCGTAATAGCTCAGCTGGGAGAGCGTTAGGCTGTAGATCTGAAGGTTCCTGGTTCAATCCTGAGATTCGGCAGTTGAAATGAGGTACAGACAACCGTATGACCCTCAAGCTGATCTCACTGTGGGATGAACTGTATGAGTTTATGTTTAAGAACTAACAATACATTGAAAAATACATTCTGGATTTGTCACTTACAAGCAAACAAACAAAAAAGCACTTTGCTTTCCACACTTACATCAAATAGCACAAAAAAGCTGTGTAGTACTATCCAGCAGTTAGCTCAGTGTGATGAGAGGCTGTCCTTGGGAGCCACAGGTCAAGGTTTCAAATCCCACATTAGTCATAACTGTGACACTTTGCTTTGCACACTGATTTCCAGAAGGACAACTTTAAAGCAGCCCAGAAATTCACCATGTTTGTGTGCCTCAGTGGCCCAACGGATAAATCACAAGTTATCTGTAGAGTACCTTGTAGAATTATGCTAGTTCAAACCCAACACACTCAGTAGGAAGGTGCTGTTTTTTGACGTGCCAATCATTCTGATTGACAGATTCCTTGGCCAATCAGATCGGTCTGCCTTCAGCCAATCCTAGGGCTCCTTACATTGTCTCCTCCAATCAAATGGTCGCAGACCCGGACCACTTCCTTGTTTATAACTGGATGAAATACTCTGACCTGTTTTAGATTTATAGTGATTCTTCAACTTCATTTTCTTCATTTTCAGTTTTTGACGTTTTATTAATATAATTGATCATTCTAGATCACTGCTAGATCTGTAACAATCTTCTCTTATGGGGTTGGGGTTAGGGTTAGGGTTAGGGTTAGGGTTAGGGTTAGGTTCAGGTTCAGGTTCCACAGGTTAATAAAGTGTAAATGTGGGGGTCCTTGACAAGAAAAGGTTTGGGAACCACTGTTGTAGAGGGACTATAGAATAGATAGATGTTGATAGTATTAAGTTAGTTACTTTGACAGTGTACAAATGGAACCGGTTTTCAGCAGGTCAAATGAGGTACAGAAAACCGTATGACTCCCAGGCTGATCTCACTGGGGGAAAACTCTGAGTGTATTTGTTTAAGAACTAACAATCAATTGAAAAATATATTCTGGATGTGACACTTACAAGCCAAATTAGCGCAGTTGGTAGAGCATTAGACTGAAGATCTAAAGGTCCCTGGTTCAATCCAGGCTTTCGGCAGTTGAAATGAGGTGCAGAAAGTTCTATGACTCTTAGGCTGATCTCACTGGGTGAAAAACTTTATGAGTTTTTTTGTTTAAGAAGTAACAATACATTGAAAAATACATTCTGGATGTTTTACTTTCAAGCCGTAATAGCTCAGCTGGGAGAGAGTTAGGCTGTAGATCTGAAGGTTCCTGGTTCAAATCTGAGATTCGGCAGTTGAAATGAGGTACAGACAACCGTATGACTCTCAAGCTGATCTCACTGTGGGATGAACTGTATGAGTTTATGTTTAAGAACTAACAATACATTGAAAAATACATTCTGGATGTTTCACTTAAAGCAAACAAACAAAAAAGTGAATTATCTGGAGCCAGTGGCTCAGTGTGTTAGAACACTGTCCACATGTTTGGGAGATGGTGAGTTCAAACCCCAAATAACTCTTTATTTTCAAGACCAATTTCAGAAGAAGAAAACAAACAAAAAAGCATTGTGAATTGTCTCGAGCCAGTGGCTCAGTGTGTTAGAACGCTGCCACATGATCGGGAGATGGTGAGTCTGCAGTAGAAATGAGGTACAGACAACCGTATGACTCTCAAGCTGATCTCACTGCGGGATGAACTTTGAGTTTATGTTTAAGAAATAACAATTCATTGAAAAATACATTCTGGATGTGTCACTTACAAGCCGAAATAGCTCAGTTGGAAGAGCATTAGACTGAAGATCTAAACGTCCCTAGTTCAATCCTGGGTTTTGGCAGTTGAAATGAGTTACAGAAAACTGTATATAGTTTCGGAAGACTTACTATAATATGTTGTTTTTCATGATTTTGAAGGCTAAAAAAAAGACATACTATAGTTCATGGGTTTGGAAGACATACATGTGTACTTCATGATTTGGAGGATTACAAAATATCAGCCAAAATCCAACTCCAAACTCTAACTCACAGGCAAAGGAAGACTGTTGTTGCAGATAGCAATAGGTAACTGAGTTAGGGTGCTGTCGTGGTTTTTGACGTGCCAATCATTCTGATTGACAGATTCCTTGGCCAATCAGATCGGTCTGCCTTCAGCCAATCCTAGGGCTCCTTACATTGTCTCCTCCAATCAAATGGTCGCAGACCCGGACCACTTCCTTGTTTATAACTGGATGAAATACTCTGACCTGTTTTAGATTTATAGTGATTCTTCAACTTCATTTTCTTCATTTTCACAGTTTTTGACGTTTTATTAATATAATTGATCATTCTAGATCACTGCTAGATCTGTAACAATCTTCTCTTATGGGGTTAGGGTTAGGGTTAGGGTTAGGGTTAGGGTTAGGGTTAGGGTTAGGGTTAGGTTCAGGTTCAGGTTCAGGTTCCACAGGTTAATAAAGTGTAAATGTGGGGGTCCTTGACAAGAAAAGGTTTGGGAACCACTGTTGTAGAGGGACTATAGAATAGATAGATGTTGATAGTATTAAGTTAGTTACTTTGACAGTGTACAAATGGAACCGGTTTTCAGCAGGTCAAATGAGGTACAGAAAACCGTATGACTCCCAGGCTGATCTCACTGGGGGAAAACTCTGAGTGTATTTGTTTAAGAACTAACAATCAATTGAAAAATATATTCTGGATGTGACACTTACAAGCCAAATTAGCGCAGTTGGTAGAGCATTAGACTGAAGATCTAAAGGTCCCTGGTTCAATCCAGGCTTTCGGCAGTTGAAATGAGGTACAGAAAGTCCTATGACTCTTAGGCTGATCTCACTGGGTGAAAAACTTTATGAGTTTTTTTGTTTAAGAAGTAACAAGTAACAGTCAATGTAAAAATAAATACTGGATGTGTTACTTTCAAGCCGTAATAGCTCAGCTGGGAGAGCGTTAGGCTGTAGATCTGAAGGTTCCTGGTTCAATCCTGAGATTCGGCAGTTGAAATGAGGTACAGACAACCGTATGACCCTCAAGCTGATCTCACTGTGGGATGAACTGTATGAGTTTATGTTTAAGAACTAACAATACATTGAAAAATACATTCTGGATTTGTCACTTACAAGCAAACAAACGAAAAAGCACTTTGCTTTCCACACTTACATCAAATAGCACAAAAAAGCTGTGTAGTACTATCCAGCAGTTAGCTCAGTGTGATGAGAGGCTGTCCTTGGGAGCCACAGGTCAAGGGTTCAAATCCCACATTAGTCATAACTGTGACACTTTGCTTTGCACACTGATTTCCAGAAGGACAACTTTAAAGCAGCCCAGAAATTCACCATGTTTGTGTGCCTCAGTGGCCCAACGGATAAATCACAAGTTATCTGTAGAGTACCTTGTAGAATTATGCTAGTTCAAACCCAACACACTCAGTAGGAAGGTGCTGTTTTTTGACGTGCCAATCATTCTGATTGACAGATTCCTTGGCCAATCAGATCGGTCTGCCTTCAGCCAATCCTAGGGCTCCTTACATTGTCTCCTCCAATCAAATGGTCGCAGACCCGGACCACTTCCTTGTTTATAACTGGATGAAATACTCTGACCTGTTTTAGATTTATAGTGATTCTTCAACTTCATTTTCTTCATTTTCAGTTTTTGACGTTTTATTAATATAATTGATCATTCTAGATCACTGCTAGATCTGTAACAATCTTCTCTTATGGGGTTGGGGTTAGGGTTAGGGTTAGGGTTAGGGTTAGGTTCAGGTTCAGGTTCCACAGGTTAATAAAGTGTAAATGTGGGGGTCCTTGACAAGAAAAGGTTTGGGAACCACTGTTGTAGAGGGACTATAGAATAGATAGATGTTGATAGTATTAGGTTAGTTACTTTGACAGTGTACAAATGGAACCGGTTTTCAGCAGGTCAAATGAGGTACAGAAAACCGTATGACTCCCAGGCTGATCTCACTGGGGGAAAACTGTATGAGTTTATTTGTTTAAGAACTAACAATCAATTGAAAAATATATTCTGGATGTGACACTTACAAGCCAAATTAGCGCAGTTGGTAGAGCATTACACTGAAGATCTAAAGGTCCCTGGTTCAATCCAGGCTTTTGGCAGTTGAAATGAGGTACAGAAAATCCTATGACTCTTAGGCTGATATCACTGGGTGAAAAACTTTATGAGTTTTTTTGTTTAAGAAGTAACAAGTAACAGTCAATGTAAAAATAAATACTGGATGTGTTACTTTCAAGCCGTAATAGCTCAGCTGGGAGAGTGTTAGGCTGTAGATCTGAAGGTTCCTGGTTCAAACCTGAGATTCGGCAGTTGAAATGAGGTACAGACAACCGTATGACCCTCAAGCTGATCTCACTGTGGGATGAACTGTATGAGTTTATGTTTAAGAACTAACAATACATTGAAAAATACATTCTGGATTTGTCACTTACAAGCAAACAAACAAAAAAGCACTTTGCTTTCCACACTTACATCAAATAGCACAAAAAAGCTGCGTAGTACTATCCAGCAGTTAGCTCAGTGTGATGAGAGGCTGTCCTTGGGAGCCACAGGTCCAGGGTTCCAATCCCACATTAGTCATAACTGTGACACTTTGCTTTGCACACTGATTTCCAGAAGGACAACTTTAAAGCAGCCCAGAAATTCACCATGTTTGTGTGCCTCAGTGGCACAACGGATAAGTCAGATGATATCCGTAGTATACCTAGTAGAAGTGTGCCCCTTCAAACCCGACATACGACATGCGGTGTTCAAATCACCAACACCTAGACTAGGTGTGTCCCAGCGGTCTTTCTTTACTGTGACACTTTGCTTTCCACACTTACATCAAATAGCACAAAAAAGCTGCGTAGTAGTATCCAGCAGTTAGCTCAGTGTGATGAGAGGCTGTCCTTGGGAGCCACAGGTCCAGGGTTCAAATCTCACATTAGTCATAACTGTGACACTTTGCTTTGCACACTGATTTCCAGAAGGACAACTTTAAAGCAGCCCAGAAATTAACCATGTTTGTGTGCCTCAGTGGCCCAACGGATAAGTCAGATGATATCCGTAGTATACCTAGTAGAAGTGTGCCGGTTCAAACCCGACATAAGACATGCGGTGTTCAAATCACCAACACCTAGAGTAGGCGTCTCCCAGCGGTCTTTCTTTACTGTGACACTTTGCTTTCCACACTTACATCAAATAGCACAAAAAAGCTGTGTAGTAGTATCCAGCAGTTAGCTCAGTGTGATGAGAGGCTGTCCTTGGGAGCCACAGGTCCAGGGTTCAAATCCCACATTAGTCATAACTGTGACACTTTGCTTTGCACACTGATTTCCAGAAGGACAACTTTAAAGCAGCCCAGAAATTCACCATGTTTGTGTGCCTCAGTGGCCCAACGGATAAGTCAGATGATATCCGTAGTATACCTAGTAGAAGTGTGCCGGTTCAAACCTGACATACGACATGCGGTGTTCAAATCACCAACACCTAGAGTAGGCGTGTCCCAGCGATCTTTCTTTACTGTGACACTTTGCTTTCCACACTTACATCAAATAGCACAAAAAAGCTGTGTAGTAGTATCCAGCAGTTAGCTCAGTGTGATGAGAGGCTGTCCTTGGGAGCCACAGGTCCAGTGTTCAAATCCCACATTAGTCATAACTGTGACACTTTGCTTTGCACACTGATTTCCAGAAGGACAACTTTAAAGCAGCCCAGAAATTGTTTGTGTTTGTGTGCCTCAATGGCCCAACGGATAAGTCAGATGATATCCGTAGTATACCTAGTATAAGTATAAGTGTGCCGGTTCAAACCCGACATGCGGTGTTGGTTCAAATCACCAACACCTAGAGATAAATCAGATAATATCCATAGGATGGTGCTGTTTCAAATCAGGTAGGAGGAGATTAGTGTGGTCAGGTAGGAGGAGATTAGTCGGGTCAGGTAGGATGTGAGTAGTGGCTCAGGTAGGAGGAAATTAGTGGTGTCTGGTAGGAGGAGAGTAGTGGGTCAGGTAGGAGGAGAGTGGCGGGGTCAGGTAGGAGGAGAGTAGCGGGTTCAGGTAGGAGGAGAGTAGAAGGAGTTCAGTCCGGGCTGTGTAGGATGAGAGTAGGAAGGGGAGGGGCCAGGCAGGTGGAGAGTAGGAAGGGGAGGGGGAGAGTAGGAAGGGGAGGGGACTGGCAGGAGGAGAGTAGGAAGGGGAGGGCCCAGGCAGGAGGAGAGTAGGAAGGGGAGGGGCCAGGCAGGAGGAGAGTAGGAAGGGGAGGGGCCAGGCAGGGGGAGAGTAGGAAGGGCAGGGGGAGAGTAGCTAGGGGAGGGGCCAGGCAGGAGGAGAGTAGGAAGGGGAGGGGCCTGGCAGGAGGAGAGTAGGAAGGGGAGGGGCCAGGCAGGGGGAGAGTAGGAAGGGGAGGGGGAGAGTAGGAAGGGGAGGGGCCTGGCAGGAGGAGAGTAGGAAGGGGAGGGCCCAGGCAGGAGGAGAGTAGGAAGGGGAGGGGCCAGGCAGGAGGAGAGTAGGAAGGGGAGGGGCCTGGCAGGAGGAGAGTAGGAAGGGGAGGGGCCAGGCAGGGGGAGAGTAGGAAGGGCAGGGGGAGAGTAGGAAGGGGAGGGGCCAGGCAGGAGGAGAGTAGGAAGGGGAGGGGCCTGGCAGGAGGAGAGTGGGGAGGGGCCAGGCAGGGGGAGGGGCCAGGCAGGGGGAGAGTAGGAAGGGGAGGGGCCAGGCAGGGGGAGAGTAGGAAGGGGAGGGGCCTGGCAGGGGGAGAGTAGGAAGGGGAGGGGCCAGGCAGGGGGAGAGTAGGAAGGGGAGGGGCCAGGCAGGGTGAGCCCCTCGGCCCCTCTCCTTCCTACTCTCCCCCTGCCTGGCCCCTCCCACTCTCCCCCTGCCTGGCCCCTCCCCCTCCTACTCTCCCCCTGCCTGGCCCCTCCCCCTGCCTGGCCCCTCCCCCTCCTACTCTCCCCCTGCCTGGCCCCTCCCCCTCCTACTCTCCCCCTGCCTGGCCCCTCCCCCTCCTACTCTCCCCCTGCCAGGCCCCTCCCCTTCCTACTCTCCTCCTGCCAGGCCCCTCCCCTGCCTGGCCCCTCCCCTTCCTACTCTCCCCCTGCCTGGCCCCTCCCCCTCCTACTCTCCCCCTGCCTGGCCCCTCCCCCTGCCTGGCCCCTCCCCCTGCCTGGCCCCTCCCCTTCCTACTCTCCTCCTGCCAGGCCCCTCCCCTTCCTACTCTCCTCCTGCCAGGCCCCTCCCCTTCCTACTCTCCTCCTGCCTGGCCCCTCCCCTTCCTACTCTCCTCCTGCCTGGCCCCTCCCCTTCCTACTCTCCTCCTGCCTGGGCCCTCCCCTTCCTACTCTCCTCCTGCCAGGCCCCTCCCCTTCCTACTCTCCCCCTCCCCTTCCTACTCTCCACCTGCCTGGCCCCTCCCCTTCCTACTCTCCTCCTGCCTGGCCTCTCCCCTTCCTACTCTCCCCCTGCCTGCCCACCCTACTCTCATCCTACACAGCCCGGACTGAACTCCTCCTACTCTCCTCCTACCTGAACCCACTACTCTCCTCCTACCTGACCCCGCCACTCTCCTCCTACCTGACCCACTACTCTCCTCCTACCAGACACCACTAATTTCCTCCTACCTGAGCCACTACTCACATCCTACCTGACCCGACTAATCTCCTCCTACCTGACCACACTAATCTCCTCCTACCTGATTTGAAACAGCACCATCCTATGGATATTATCTGATTTATCTCTAGGTGTTGGTGATTTGAACCAACACCGCATGTCGGGTTTGAACCGGCACACTTATACTTATACTAGGTATACTACGGATATCATCTGACTTATCCGTTGGGCCATTGAGGCACACAAACACAAACAATTTCTGGGCTGCTTTAAAGTTGTCCTTCTGGAAATCAGTGTGCAAAGCAAAGTGTCACAGTTATGACTAATGTGGGATTTGAACCCTGGACCTGTGGCTCCCAAGGACAGCCTCTCATCACACTGAGCTAACTGCTGGATACTACTACACAGCTTTTTTGTGCTATTTGATGTAAGTGTGGAAAGCAAAGTGTCACAGTAAAGAAAGATCACTGGGACACGCCTACTCTAGGTGTTGGTGATTTGAACACCGCATGTCGTATGTCAGGTTTGAACCGGCACACTTCTACTAGGTATACTATGGATATCATCTGACTTATCCGTTGGGCCACTGAGGCACACAAACATGGTGAATTTCTGGGCTGCTTTAAAGTTGTCCTTCTGGAAATCAGTGTGCAAAGCAAAGTGTCACAGTTATAACTAATGTGGGATTTGAACCCTGGACCTGTGGCTCCCAAGGACAGCCTCTCATCACACTGAGCTAACTGCTGGATACTACTACATAGCTTTTTTGTGCTATTTGATGTAAGTGTGGAAAGCAAAGTGTCACAGTAAAGAAAGACCGCTGGGAGACGCCTACTCTAGGTGTTGGTGATTTGAACACCGCATGTCTTATGTCGGGTTTGAACCGGCACACTTCTACTAGGTATACTACGGATATCATCTGACTTATCCGTTGGGCCACTGAGGCACACAAACATGGTTAATTTCTGGGCTGCTTTAAAGTTGTCCTTCTGGAAATCGGTGTGCAAAGCAAAGTGTCACAGTTATGACTAATGTGAGATTTGAACCATGGACCTGTGGCTCCCAAGGACAGCCTCTCATCACACTGAGCTAACTGCTGGATACTACTACGCAGCTTTTTTGTGCTATTTGATGTAAGTGTGGAAAGCAAAGTGTCACAGTAAAGAAAGACCGCTGGGACACGCCTAGTCTAGGTGTTGGTGATTTGAACACCGCATGTCGTATGTCAGGTTTGAACCGGCACACTTCTATACTACGGATATCATCTGACTTATCCGTTGTGCCACTGAGGCACACAAACATGGTGAATTTCTGGGCTGCTTTAAAGTTGTCCTTCTGGAAATCAGTGTGCAAAGCAAAGTGTCACAGTTATGACTAATGTGGGATTGGAACCCTGGACCTGTGGCTCCCAAGGACAGCCTCTCATCACACTGAGCTAACTGCTGGATAGTACTACACAGCTTTTTTGTGCTATTTGATGTAAGTGTGGAAAGCAAAGTGCTTTTTTGTTTGTTTGCTTGTAAGTGACAAATCCAGAATGTATTTTTCAATGTATTGTTAGTTCTTAAACATAAACTCATACAGTTCATCCCACAGTTAGATCAGCTTGAGGGTCATACGGTTGTCTGTACCTCATTTCAACTGCCGAATCTCAGGTTTGAACCAGGAACCTTCAGATCTACAGCCTAACGCTCTCCCAGCTGAGCTATTACGGCTTGAAAGTAACACATCCAGTATTTATTTTTACATTGACTGTTACTTGTTACTTCTTAAACAAAAAAACTCATAAAGTTTTTCACCCAGTGATATCAGCCTAAGAGTCATAGGATTTTCTGTACCTCATTTCAACTGCCAAAAGCCTGGATTGAACCAGGGACCTTTAGATCTTCAGTCTAATGCTCTACCAACTGCGCTAATTTGGCTTGTAAGTGTCACATCCAGAATATATTTTTCAATTGATTGTTAGTTCTTAAACAAATAAACTCATACAGTTTTCCCCCAGTGAGATCAGCCTGGGAGTCATACGGTTTTCTGTACCTCATTTGACCTGCTGAAAACCGGTTCCATTTGTACACTGTCAAAGTAACTAACTTAATACTATCAACATCTATCTATTCTATAGTCCCTCTACAACAGTGGTTCCCAAACCTTTTCTTGTCAAGGACCCCCACATTTACACTTTATTAACCTGTGGAACCTGAACCTGAACCTGAACCTGAACCTAACCCTAACCCTAACCCTAACCCTAACCCTAACCCCAACCCCATAAGAGAAGATTGTTACAGATCTAGCAGTGATCTAGAATGATCAATTATATTAATAAAACGTCAAAAACTGTGAAAATGAAGAAAATGAAGTTGAAGAATCACTATAAATCTAAAACAGGTCAGAGTATTTCATCCAGTTATAAACAAGGAAGTGGTCCGGGTCTGCGACCATTTGATTGGAGGAGACAATGTAAGGAGCCCTAGGATTGGCTGAAGGCAGACCGATCTGATTGGCCAAGGAATCTGTCAATCAGAATGATTGGCACGTCAAAAACCACGACAGCACCCTAACTCAGTTACCTATTGCTATCTGCAACAACAGTCTTCCTTTGCCTGTGAGTTAGAGTTTGGAGTTGGATTTGGCTGATATTTTGTAATCCTCCAAATCATGAAGTACACATGTATGTCTTCCAAACCCATGAACTATAGTATGTCTTTTTTTATCCTTCAAAATCATGAAAAACAACATATTATAGTAAGTCTTCCGAAACTATATACAGTTTTCTGTAACTCATTTCAACTGCCGAAACCCAGGATTGAACTAGGGACGTTTAGATCTTCAGTCTAATGCTCTTCCAACTGAGCTATTTCGGCTTGTAAGTGACACATCCAGAATGTATTTTTCAATGAATTGTTATTTCTTAAACATAAACTCAAAGTTCATCCCACAGTGAGATCAGCTTGAGAGTCATACGGTTGTCTGTACCTCATTTCTACTGCAGACTCACCATCTCCCGATCATGTGGCAGCGTTCTAACACACTGAGCCACTGGCTCGAGACAATTCACAATGCTTTTTTGTTTGTTTTCTTCTTCTGAAATTGGTCTTGAAAATAAAGAATTATTTGATGTTTGAACTCACCATCTCCCAAACATGTGGACAGTGTTCTAACACACTGAGCCACTGGCTCGAGACAATTCACACTGCTTTTTTGTTTGTTTGCTTGTGAGTGACAAATCCAGAATGTATGTTTCAATGTATTGTTAGTTCTTAAACATAAACTCATACAGTTCATCCCACAGTGAGATCAGTTTGAGAGTCATACGATTGTCTGTACCTCATTTCAACTGCCGAATCTCAGGTTTGAACCAGGAACCTTCAGATCTAAAGCCTAACGCTCTCCCAGCTGAGCTATTACGGCTTGAAAGTAAGACATCCAGTATTTATTTTTTACATTGACTGTTACTTGTTACTTCTTAAACAAAAAAAACTCATAAAGTTTTTCACCCAGTGAGATCAGCCTAAGAGTCATAGGATTTTCTGTACCTCATTTCAACTGCCAAAAGCCTGGATTGAACCAGGGACCTTTAGATCTTCAGTCTAATGCTCTACCAACTGCGCTAATTTGGCTTGTAAGTGACACATCCAGAATATATTTTTCAATTGATTGTTAGTTCTTAAACAAATAAACTCATACAGTTTTCCCCCAGTGAGATCAGCCTGGGAGTCATACGGTTTTCTGTACCTCATTTGACCTGCTGAAAACCGGTTCCATTTGTACTCTGTCAAAGTAACTAACTTAATACTATCAACATCTATCTATTCTATAGTCCCTCTACAACAGTGGTTCCCAAACCTTTTCTTGTCAAGGACCCCCACATTTACACTTTATTAACCTGTGGAACCTGAACCTGAACCTGAACCTGAACCTGAACCTAACCCTAACCCTAACCCTAACCCTAACCCCAACCCCATAAGAGAAGATTGTTACAGATCTAGCAGTGATCTAGAATGATCAATTATATTAATAAAACGTCAAAAACTGTGAAAATGAAGAAAATGAAGTTGAAGAATCACTATAAATCTAAAACAGGTCAGAGTATTTCATCCAGTTATAAACAAGGAAGTGGTCCGGGTCTGCGACCATTTGATTGGAGGAGACAATGTAAGGAGCCCTAGGATTGGCTGAAGGCAGACCGATCTGATTGGCCAAGGAATCTGTCAATCAGAATGATTGGCACGTCAAAAACCACGACAGCACCCTAACTCAGTTACCTATTGCTATCTGCAACAACAGTCTTCCTTTGCCTGTGAGTTAGAGTTTGGAGTTGGATTTTGGCTGATATTTTGTAATCCTCCAAATCATGAAGTACACATGTATGTCTTCCAAACCCATGAACTATAGTATGTCTTTTTTTATCCTTCAAAATCATGAAAAACAACATATTATAGTAAGTCTTCCGAAACTATATACAGTTTTCTGTAACTCATTTCAACTGCCGAAACCCAGGATTGAACTAGGGACGTTTAGATCTTCAGTCTAATGCTCTTCCAACTGAGCTATTTCGGCTTGTAAGTGACACATCCAGAATGTATTTTTCAATGAATTGTTATTTCTTAAACATAAACTCAAAGTTCATCCCGCAGTGAGATCAGCTTGAGAGTCATACGGTTGTCTGTACCTCATTTCTACTGCAGACTCACCATCTCCCGATCATGTGGCAGCGTTCTAACACACTGAGCCACTGGCTTGAGACAATTCACAATGCTTTTTTGTTTGTTTTCTTCTTCTGAAATTGGTCTTGAAAATAAAGAATTATTTGGGGTTTGAACTCACCATCTCCCAAACATGTGGACAGTGTTCTAACACACTGAGCCACTGCCTCCAGACAATTCACTTTTTTGTTTGTTTGCTTGTAAGTGAAACATCCAGAATGTATTTTTCAATGTATTGTTAGTTCTTAAACATAAACTCATACAGTTAATCCCACAGTGAGATCAGCTTGAGAGTCATACGGTTGTCTGTACCTCATTTCAACAGCCGAATCTCAAGTTTGAACCAGGAACCTTCAGATCTACAGTCTAACGCTCTCCCAACTGAGCTATTACGGCTTGCAAGCAACACATCCAGTATTTATTTTTACATTGACTGGTACTTGTTACTTCTTAAACAAAAAAACTCATAAAGCTTTTCACCCAGTGAGATCAGCCTAAGAGTCATAGGATTTTCTGTACAGCATTTCAAGTGCCGAAAGCCTGGATTGAACCAGGGACCTTTAGATATTCAGTCTAACGCTCTACCAACTGAGCTATTTCGGCTTGTAAGTGTCACATCCAGAATATATTTTTCAATGTATTGTTAGTTCTTAAACAAAAACTCATACAGTTTTCCCCCAGTGAGATCAGCCTGGGAGTCATACGGTTTTCTGTACCTCATTTGACCTGCTGAAAACCGGTTCCATTTGTACACTGTCAAAGTAACTAACTTAATACTATCAACATCTATCTATTCTATAGTCCCTCTACAACAGTGGTTCCCAAACCTTTTCTTGTCAAGGACCCCCACATTTACACTTTATTAACCTGTGGAACCTGAACCTGAACCTAACCCTAACCCTAACCCTAACCCTAACCCTAACCCTAACCCCATAAGAGAAGATTGTTACAGATCTAGCAGTGATCTAGAATGATCAATTATATTAATAAAACGTCAAAAACTGTGAGAATGAAGAAAATGAAGTTGAAGAATCACTATAAATCTAAAACAGGTCAGAGTATTTCATCCAGTTATAAACAAGGAAGTGGTCCGGGTCTGCGACCATTTGATTGGAGGAGACAATGTAAGGAGCCCTAGGATTGGCTGAAGGCAGACCGATCTGATTGGCCAAGGAATCTGTCAATCAGAATGATTGGCACGTCAAAAACCACGACAGCACCCTAACTCAGTTACCTATTGCTATCTGCAACAACAGTCTTCCTTTGCCTGTGAGTTAGAGTTTGGAGTTGGATTTTGGCTGATATTTTGTAATCCTCCAAATCATGAAGTACACATGTATGTCTTCCAAACCCATGAACTATAGTATGTCTTTTTTTATCCTTCAAAATCATGAAAAACAACATATTATAGTAAGTCTTCCGAAACTATATACAGTTTTCTGTAACTCATTTCAACTGCCAAAACCCAGGATTGAACTAGGGACGTTTAGATCTTCAGTCTAATGCTCTTCCAACTGAGCTATTTCGGCTTGTAAGTGACACATCCAGAATGTATTTTTCAATGAATTGTTATTTCTTAAACATAAACTCAAAGTTCATCCCGCAGTGAGATCAGCTTGAGAGTCATACGGTTGTCTGTACCTCATTTCTACTGCAGACTCACCATCTCCCGATCATGTGGCAGCGTTCTAACACACTGAGCCACTGGCTCGAGACAATTCACAATGCTTTTTTGTTTGTTTTCTTCTTCTGAAATTGGTCTTGAAAATAAAGAGTTATTTGGGGTTTGAACTCACCATCTCCCAAACATGTGGACAGTGTTCTAACACACTGAGCCACTGGCTCGAGACAATTCACCTTTTTGTTTGTTTGCTTTAAGTGAAACATCCAGAATGTATTTTTCAATGTATTGTTAGTTCTTAAACATAAACTCATACAGTTCATCCCACAGTGAGATCAGCTTGAGAGTCATACGGTTGTCTGTACCTCATTTCAACTGCCGAATCTCAGATTTGAACCAGGAACCTTCAGATCTACAGTCTAACGCTCTCCCAACTGAGCTATTACGGCTTGCAAGCAACACATCCAGTATTTATTTTTACATTGACTGTTACTTGTTACTTCTTAAACAAAAAAACTCATAAAGCTTTTCACCCAGTGAGATCAGCCTAAGAGTCATAGGATTTTCTGTACAGCATTTCAAGTGCCGAAAGCCTGGATTGAACCAGGGACCTTTGGATATTCAGTCTAACGCTCTACCAACTGAGCTATTTCGGCTTGTAAGTGTCACATCCAGAATATATTTTTCAATGTATTGTTAGTTCTTAAACAAAAACTCATACAGTTTTCCCCCAGTGAGATCAGCCTGGGAGTCATACGGTTTTCTGTACCTCATTTGACCTGCTGAAAACCGGTTCCATTTGTACACTGTTAAAGTAACTAACTTAATACTATCAACATTTATCTATTCTATAGTCCCTCTACAACAGTGGTTCCCAAACCTTTTCTTGTCAAGGACCCCCACATTTACACTTTATTAACCTGTGGAACCTGAACCTGAACCTAACCCTAACCCTAACCCTAACCCTAACCCTAACCCTAACCCCATAAGAGAAGATTGTTACAGATCTAGCAGTGATCTAGAATGATCAATTATATTAATAAAACGTCAAAAACTGTGAAAATGAAGAAAATGAAGTTGAAGAATCACTATAAATCTAAAACAGGTCAGAGTATTTCATCCAGTTATAAACAAGGAAGTGGTCCGGGTCTGCGACCATTTGATTGGAGGAGACAATGTAAGGAGCCCTAGGATTGGCTGAAGGCAGACCGATCTGATTGGCCAAGGAATCTGTCAATCAGAATGATTGGCACGTCAAAAACCACGACAGCACCCTAACTCAGTTACCTATTGCTATCTGCAACAACAGTCTTCCTTTGCCTGTGAGTTAGAGTTTGGAGTTGGATTTTGGCTGATATTTTGTAATCCTCCAAATCATGAAGTACACATGTATGTCTTCCAAACCCATGAACTATAGTATGTCTTTTTTTTTCCTTCAAAATCATGAAAAACAACATATTATAGTAAGTCTTCCGAAACTATATACAGTTTTCTGTAACTCATTTCAACTGCCGAAACCCAGGATTGAACTAGGGACGTTTAGATCTTCAGTCTAATGCTCTTCCAACTGAGCTATTTCGGCTTGTAAGTGACACATCCAGAATGTATTTTTCAATGAATTGTTATTTCTTAAACATATACTCATAAAGTTCATCCCGCAGTGAGATCAGCTTGAGAGTCATACGGTTGTCTGTACCTCATTTCTACTGCAGACTCACCATCTCCCGATCATGTGGCAGCGTTCTAACACACTGAGCCACTGGCTTGAGACAATTCACAATGCTTTTTTGTTTGTTTTCTTCTTCTGAAATTGGTCTTGAAAATAAAGAATTATTTGGGGTTTGAACTCACCATCTCCCAAACATGTGGACAGTGTTCTAACACACTGAGCCACTGGCTCCAGACAATTCACTTTTTTGTTTGTTTGCTTGTAAGTGAAACATCCAGAATGTATTTTTCAATGTATTGTTAGTTCTTAAACATAAACTCATACAGTTCATCCCACAGTGAGATCAGCTTGAGAGTCATACGGTTGTCTGTACCTCATTTCAACTGCCGAATCTCAGGTTTGAACAAGGAACCTTCAGATCTACAGTCTAACGCTCTCCCAACTGAGCTATTACGGCTTGCAAGCAACACATCCAGTATTTATTTTTACATTGACTGTTACTTGTTACTTCTTTTTTTTTTTTTAAGATATTTTTTTGCGGCTTACGCCTTTTATTGATTTTTTGAAGGGACAGACAGTAGGCTGACAGGAAACGGGAGAGAGATGGGGGGGATGACATGCAGTAAAGGCCGTGTCGGGCTCGGGAGTCGAACCCGCGGCACACTGCGACTGGATTACCAGTCAGGTGCCCAGACCGTTACGCCACGGCCTGGGCCTACTTGTTACTTCTTAAACAAAAAAACTCATAAAGTTTTTCACCCAGTGAGATCAGCCTAAGAGTCATAGGATTTTCTGTACAGCATTTCAAGTGCCGAAAGCCTGGATTGAACCAGGGACCTTTGGATATTCAGTCTAATGCTCTACCAACTGAGCTATTTCGGCTTGTAAGTGTCACATCCAGAATATATTTTTCAATGTATTGTTAGTTCTTAAACAAAAACTCATACAGTTTTCCCCCAGTGAGATCAGCCTGGGAGTCATACGGTTTTCTGTACCTCATTTGACCTGCTGAAAACCGGTTCCATTTGTACACTGTCAAAGTAACTAACTTAATACTATCAACATCTATCTATTCTATAGTCTCTCTACAACAGTGGTTCCCAAACCTTTTCTTGTCAAGGACCCCCACATTTACATTTTATTAACCTGTGGAACCTGAACCTGAACCTGAACCTAACCCTAACCCTAACCCTAACCCTAACCCTAACCCTAACCCTAACCCCATAAGAGAAGATTGTTACAGATCTAGCAGTGATCTAGAATGATCAATTATATTAATAAAACGTCAAAAACTGAAAATGAAGAAAATGAAGTTGAAGAATCACTATAAATCTAAAACAGGTCAGAGTATTTCATCCAGTTATAAACAAGGAAGTGGTCCGGGTCTGCGACCATTTGATTGGAGGAGACAATGTAAGGAGCCCTAGGATTGGCTGAAGGCAGACCGATCTGATTGGCCAAGGAATCTGTCAATCAGAATGATTGGCACGTCAAAAAACAGCACCTTCCTACTGAGTGTGTTGGGTTTGAACTAGCATAATTCTACAAGGTACTCTACAGATAACTTGTGATTTATCCGTTGGGCCACTGAGGCACACAAACATGGTGAATTTCTGGGCTGCTTTAAAGTTGTCCTTCTGGAAATCAGTGTGCAAAGCAAAGTGTCACAGTTATGACTAATGTTGGATTTGAACCCTTGACCTGTGGCTCCCAAGTACAGCCTCTCATCACACTGAGCTAACTGCTGGATAGTACTACACAGCTTTTTTGTGCTATTTGATGTAAGTGTGGAAAGCAAAGTGCTTTTTTGTTTGTTTGCTTGTAAGTGACAAATCCAGAATGTATTTTTCAATGTATTGTTAGTTCTTAAACATAAACTCATACAGTTCATCCCACAGTGAGATCAGCTTGAGGGTCATACGGTTGTCTGTACCTCATTTCAACTGCCGAATCTCAGGTTTGAACCAGGAACCTTCAGATCTACAGCCTAACGCTCTCCCAGCTGAGCTATTACGGCTTGAAAGTAAAACATCCAGTATTTATTTTTACATTGACTGTTACTTGTTACTTCTTAAACAAAAAAACTCATAAGGTTTTTCACCCAGTGAGATCAGCCTAAGAGTCATAGGACTTTCTGTACCTCATTTCAACTGCCGAAAGCCTGGATTGAACCAGGGACCTTTAGATCTTCAGTCTAATGCTCTACCAACTGCGCTAATTTGGCTTGTAAGTGTCACATCCAGAATATATTTTTCAATTGATTGTTAGTTCTTAAACAAATACACTCAGAGTTTTCCTCCAGTGAGATCAGCCTGGGAGTCATACGGTTTTCTGTACCTCATTTGACCTGCTGAAAACCGGTTCCATTTGTACACTGTCAAAGTAACTAACTTAATACTATCAACATCTATCTATTCTATAGTCCCTCTACAACAGTGGTTCCCAAACCTTTTCTTGTCAAGGACCCCCACATTTACATTTTATTAACCTGTGGAACCTGAACCTAACCCTAACCCTAACCCTAACCCCATAAGAGAAGATTGTTACAGATCTAGCAGTGATCTAGAATGATCAATTATATTAATAAAACGTCAAAAACTGTGAAAATGAAGAAAATGAAGTTGAAGAATCACTATAAATCTAAAACAGGTCAGAGTATTTCATCCAGTTATAAACCAAGAAAGCTCTTAGAAGGAAGTGAAGTGGTCACGTGACTGGGCTGCGCCATGACACTTTCATGGACACTTTCATGGGAGCCAAACTACACCCGGAAGTTTGGCAGAATGCATTGGAGTCAATGAGAGCTCAGTGACCAGCTCATGAACAAACATTATTTATGAATGGCTGAGACCTTTTGTAAAGTGATGCTTCTGGAAAATAAAATAATATATATAACACGTTATTTTAGGCTGTCTTATTTTTTGATGTGCATACTACTTAATGCGATTTATTTTTTCAAAGAGCAGAGAGCAGCCCAGGCAGAAAACTTACTATGTGCTCTTCTATAAATACCTCAATAAAAATAAATAGTTATTAAGTCGAAAAACAACCACTCAGAAAAAACGTGTGATATCACTTATGTCTTCTTTCATATTCCTGAACCAATTATATGACAAAGCTTGCAAACGTTCATGTATAATGTTTGTTATGAGCTGGTCCAGCCGGCTCCATTCACTGCCATGTATTCATTGCACTACTGGTGTGAGTTTGGCTCCCATGGAAGTGTCCATGAAAGTGTCATGGCGCAGCCCAGTCACGTGACCACTTCACTTCCTTCTAAGAGCTTCCTTGTTATAAACAAGGAAGTGGTCCGGGTCTGCGACCATTTGATTGGAGGAGACAATGTAAGGAGCCCTAGGATTGGCTGAAGGCAGACCGATCTGATTGGCCAAGGAATCTGTCAATCAGAATGATTGGCACGTCAAAAACCACGACAGCACCCTAACTCAGTTACCTATTGCTATCTGCAACAACAGTCTTCCTTTGCCTGTGAGTTAGAGTTTGGAGTTGGATTTTGGCTGATATTTTGTAATCCTCCAATCCACACAATCCAAGTACACGTGTATGTCTTCCAAACCCATGAACTATAGTATGTCTTTTTTTTATCCTTCAAAATCATGAAAAACAACATATTATAGTAAGTCTTCCGAAACTATATACAGTTTTCTGTAACTCATTTCAACTGCCGAAACCCAGGATTGAACTAGGGACGTTTAGATCTTCAGTCTAATGCTCTTCCAACTGAGCTATTTCGGCTTGTAAGTGACACATCCAGAATGTATTTTTCAATGCATTGTTAGTTCTTAAACATAAACTCAGAGTTCATCCCGCAGTGAGAATAGCTTGAGAGTCATACGGTTGTCTGTACCTCATTTCTACTGCCGACTCACCATCTCCCGATCATGTGGCAGCGTTCTAACACACTGAGCCACTGGCTGCAGACAATTCACACTGCTTTTTTGTTTGTTTTCTTCTTCTGAAATTGGTCTTGAAAATAAACACTTGTTTGGGGTTTGAACTCACCATCTCCCAAACATGTGGACAGTGTTCTAACACACTGAGCCACTGGCTCCAGAAAATTCACACTGCTTTTTTGTTTGTTTGCTTGTAAGTGACACATCCAGAATGTATTTTTCAATGTATCAATGTATTTGTACACTGTCAAAGTCACTAACTTATCATCTAGTATAGACCCTCTACAACAGTGGTTCCCAAACCTTTTCTTGTCAAGGACCCCCGAATTTACACTTTATTAGCCTGTGGAACCTAACCCTAACCCTAACCCGGCTATAATCCATGGTCAAAAACGATGAAAATCGAGGATTTGAAAAAAAGACAAAATCACTTCCAGACCATGGGCTATAGTCCATGGTGTCGGAATGATTTTCGTCCTAAAAAATGATGAAAAACAGCATGCTACAGTTCCCTAACCCTAACCCTTGATCGTAGGAGATAGTAATGTAGGACTCTACGGATCGAGTGCTATCCAGTCATAAAGTTTGAACACTTGAAGAAACTACTACAGAAAACTGGAAACACCGCCAATGTGGCGCACTGCATCCTATCCGTAGGAATTAACAATCGACAGCAGGTGACAACAGAAACAGGACGGAAGACAATGAGGACGGACACAAGTGTGGCCTGATAATTTGCCCAGCTGGTACGCAGTTAAGGCCCAATCAGATCCCAGTTCAAACCCATATAGGCAAACACAGGTGGCACACATGGTTCTGAAATAAAATGTTCCATTTGGATACCACCTAAGACCCAGTTAGAAACCCACATAAGCCCATATGGGCTAACACGGGTGGGCCCTTTGTGAATACTGGGTGCACGGCCCACTTGGAACCCAAGCCCATAGCCCATGTCAAAACCCAATTGGGCCCAGGTGGACATGTTAGCTGGGGCTTGACCTTTAGATCTTCAGTCTAATGCTCTACCAACTGCGCTAATTCGGCTTGTAAGTGTCACATCCAGAATATATTTTTCAATTGATTGTTAGTTCTTAAACAAATAAACTCATACAGTTTTCCCCCAGTGAGATCAGCCTGGGAGTCATACGGTTTTCTGTACCTCATTTGACCTGCTGAAAACCGGTTCCATTTGTACACTGTCAAAGTCACTAACTTATCATCTAGTATAGACCCTCTACAACAGTGGTTCCCAAACCTTTTCTTGTCAAGGACCCCCGAATTTACACTTTATTAGCCCGTGGAACCTAACCCTAACCCTAACCCGGCTATAATCCATGGTCAAAAACGTTGAAAAACGAGGATTTGAAAAAAAGACAAAATCACTTCCAGACCATGGGCTATAGTCCATGGTGTCGGAGTGATTTTCGTCCTCAAAAATGATGAAAAACGGCATGCTACAGTTCCCTAACCCTAACCCTTGATCGTAGGAGATAGTAATGTAGGACTCTACAGATCGAGTGCTATCCAGTCATAAAGTTTGAACACTTGAAGAAACTACTACAGAAAACTGGAAACACCGCCAATGTGGCGCACTGCATCCTATCCGTAGGAATGAACAATCGACAGCAGGTGACAACAGAAACAGGACAGAAGACAATGAGGGCGGACACAAGTGTGGCCTGATAATTTGCCCAGCTGGTACCAACTTAAGGCCCAATCAGATCCCAGTTCAAACCCATATAGGCAAACACAGGTGGCACACATGGTTCTGAAATAAAATGGCTAAAATTTGGATACCACCTAAGACCCAGTTAGAAACCCACATGAGCCCATATGGGCTAACACGGGTGGGCCCTTTGTGAATACTGGGTGCACGGCCCACTTGGAACCCAAGCCCATAGCCCATGTCAAAACCAAGTTGGGCCCAGGTGGACATGTTAGCTGGCACGCCGTTTTTCATCATTTTTGAGGATTTGAAAAAAAAAAAAAAAAAAAAAAACATGGGTTATAGCCCATTGTTTTTTGAATTTTTGAATATTTGTTTTATCCTCGTTTTCCATCATTTTTGAACATGGGCTATAGCCCATATCGTACGGCATACTATAGCACACCGTTTTTCATCATTTTTGAGGATTTGAAAAAATGAAAAAACAATGGGTTATAGCCCATCGTTTTTTGAAATTTTGAATCTTTTTTGAATCCTTGTTTTTCATCATTTTGTATGTAGGACTAGTAGCATGCCAAAGTTTGTGCTATTGCCATAGAGAATGCATTGGGCTTTTAAGTTAAATAACTCAGAAACTATAAAACATTTCAAAGTAAAAAAGTTCCAGCATGTGTCTCCACAGTAAGCTGAATAATAAAAAGTGTGAATGGAGTTTCTAGGTGAAAGTGATTTTTGACGTGCCAATGTCTGCCATTGAGCCCCATTGTAAATTTGAAAGCACTATATTTCTAAAACTATGAAACATTTCAAAGATTCCTTTTCAGGCAAACATGTCCACCGTAAGATGAACCTAAGTAGGCTAGAATGGGGTTGCTAGGTGTAAGTATGTAGGACTAGTAGCATGCCAAAGTTTGTGCTATTGCCATAGAGAATGCATTGGGCGTTTAAGTTAAATAACTCATAAACTACAAAACATTTCAAAATAAAAAAGTTCCAGCATGTGTCTCCACAGTAAGCTGAATAATAAAAAGTGTGAATGGAGTTTCTAGGTGAAAGTGATTTTTTACGTGCCAATGTTTGCCATTGAGCCCCATTGTAAATTTGAAAGCACTATATTTCTAAAACTATGAAACATTTCAAAGATTCCTTTTCAGGCAAACATGTCCACCGTAAGATGAACCTAAGTAGGCTAGAATGGGGTTGCTAGGTGTAAGTATGTAGGACTAGTATAGCATGCCAAAGTTTGTGCTATTGCCATAGAGAATGCATTGGGCGTTTAAGTTAAATAACTCAGAAACTACAAAACATTTCAAAGTAAAAAGTTCCAGCATGTGTCTCCACAGTAAGCTGAATAATAAAAAGTGTGAATGGAGTTTCTATAGGTGAAAGTGCTTTTTTGACGTGCCAATGTCTTCCATTGAGCCCCATTGTAAATTTCTCAAATTTGAAAGCACTATATTTCACAGTAAGCTGAATAATAAAAAGTGTGAATGGAGTTGTCATCCCCAGTATGGTTCCAATGTCATGACATGAGCACACACAGTTGACTTTTGTCAAATACATTTTACAATAGGCTACATCAACTGACAGAATCCATGATAAAAGAACAGTTAAAAAAGCAGCGTGCATATCATCAATTGGTTCTAGTGAACAGAAATAATAAATAAATAGACATGGTAACCTAACTGTAGGGAGTACAAACACAGTAAAGAACCTGGGGGTTATCATCTATGAAAAGGCAACACAATGAACCATGTAAACACAACAAATTTACTTTGGTGTGCGTAGAGCCTCTTTGTACACAGAAATTTGCTAAGTCCCTCCCCAACCCACCGTTGCTAAACTATTTGGATTGGCGCATTGGACAAAAGCTTTTTGGGGTGGGATTTAGTGAAGGGCTAATTGTAGTGTGTATTCAGCTGCTTTTCAAACTATATTATATAATTCATATTAGATTTTGGTAGGTATATTCCTATGGTGCAATTCCTTAGGTGGCGCAGTTGGCTATATTCATTCATACAGAAATTATTCCTAATACACATGCACGCATGAAACACACGCACACATGCACAAAAGCATTGTAGCAAATCCTATATGCTGTAGCTGTGGTAGTGTGCCATATGTGTAGTCTCTCCTGTGGGGGGTTTGGAGAAGATAGCGATGAACACAGCATAGGATGGCTGTCATCATTGAGCGCATGGGGAGAGGAGGCTGTCTACACAGCCGCACTGACAGATTGCATGAATAATTTAGGAACAAAGTGAGCGGCCTCAGAATCACTTCCAGTGACAGTTGCCTGCTCTGAGTTTGACTCCTCTCCCATATTTTTAATGCATATTATTTCCATAAATTCTTTCGCCCTACCCCCCCGCCTTCTCCTTTACATCTCTAAGCTGTGTCAGGATGCAAAGGGCACTTGAATTAATCAGTTGAATCTCCAGCACACTTCGCAAGGTTACGGCTTGAGACAGACAGGCTACGATGCTATATCCAAGAAACATCAGCGTAAAGTAAAGGACAGGTCAGTGCTACACTAGCCTGGGCAGCATTCCTTTTCAGGTTTATGATCCGGTCGGGAGCGGATCATATCGCTACGTCATGTTGTAGTATTGTTTTGTAGTCATCAGTCATTCGGAACTTTCTTCATCAGGCAGGATGAAGAAAGTTCAGAGAGAAAGTTGGACAGTGCTATAGTTGGTAGATAGCCCAGACGGGAGCCTGAGGCCCCAACTAGACACTGTACCTGACCTATGAACTCACGCTAACCTTCTCCTCTCGTCCTCTGCAGTGGGAAACCTTCCTGAAGAAACCAGACTACGTGAAAGAAAGTTGATGCATGAATATCTCACAACGGGTAAGGGCTAGTAGTAAAAACATATAAATACCTGGTAATTGTCAGGAACATACTTGGTAATCACCTGGCAACCAGTGTGTCATTTACCATGGTAAGTTCCATGTAATTACCAGGAGATTATAGTATATAGTTATACATACTGGGTAATTACCTGGTAGTTGTCAGGGACTACCAGGTAATTATACCCAGGTGTGAACTACCTGGTTGTTACCAGGTAATTACTGTACCGTAAAATGAAGGGTTACCTAAACTTCTAGGATGGCTGTAGACTACTTTTAGGTTGGCTGTTTTGCGCCTGTCAAGGATGCAGACAGAGTTGAACCCAGGAGCAAAGTCACAACAAACTAGAGTAGAATATTAAAGTATTTAATAAATAATTACGAGATATCTTACACAGGGGAATGCAGGTAGGAATCAGTCATGAATCAGAATGACATCAAAGTCAACACAGGAACAGGCAGGACATCTGTGACACAGGTTATGAACTGACAATGAGTGTTTGCACTGAGTCGGTTTTATAGTGAGCAGGTTGATTGGAGAAGTGTTCACTGCTGGGCTGATGAGGTAGTTGAAGACAGGTGTGTAAATGGAACTGGGTGTGCTGGAATGGGATATGGGGGTGGCCAGTGTGGAGTCACAGACTGAGGGAGAGAGAGAATGTGACAGTACCCCCCTCTCAAGGGACGGATTACAGACGTCCCACAACCTTAATGAGGGACGAGCAGGGTGGGTGGAGGGGGTCCGGAGGAGGGACACTGGGGCCGGGCACGTGATCTCAGGTGGGCGGCCAGAATGATGGACCAGGGCTGAGCGGGTGATGTCTGGAGGCCGGCCGGGAGGCCGGGACGTGGCAGAACAGGCGACCTCTGGAGGACGGCTGGGACGATGGCCAGAGGCAGAGCTGCTGACTTCAGGGGGACGGCGTGGAGGTCGAGACGAGGCTGACAGAATGTCATCTGGAGGGCGGCCTGGAGGTCGAGACGAGGCTGACAGGACGTCATCTGGAGGGCGGCCTGGAGGTCGAGACGAGGCTGACAGGACGTCATCTGGAGGGCGGCCTGGAGGCCGAGACGAGGCTGACAGGACGTCATCTGGAGGGCGGCCTGGAGGCCGAGACGAGGCTGACAGGACGTCATCTGGAGGGCGGCCTGGAGGCCGAGACGAGGCTGACAGGATGTCATCTGGAGGGCGACCTGGAGGCCGAAACGAGGTAGAGGTGTTGTCTGGGGGACGACCGGGAGGCGGAGACGAGGCGGGGGATTTAGGAAGCGACGCCAGACTCTGGAGGAGACGCCGGAAGTGCTGCAGGCTCTGGAGGCGACACCGGAGGTGCTGCAGGCTCTGGAGGCGACGCCGGAGGTGCTGCAGGCTCGGAAAGCGATGTTGCAGGAGCAGGCACTGGAGGCGGGGCTGCAGGAACCAGGGCTGCAGCGGGAACAGGAGCTGCAGGAGCCAGGCTGCAGCAGGAGCAGGAGCTGCAGGAACTGGGCTGCAGGAGCCGGGGCTGCAGCAGGAGCTGCAGGAGCCGTGCTGAAGCGGGCGGAGCTGCAGGCGGAACTGCAGGCGGAGGAGATGAAGCTGCAGGCAGGGCTGCAGGTGGAGGAGACGAAGCTGCAGGCGGAGGAGACGAAGCTGCAGGTGGAGGAGACAAAGCTGCAGGCGGAACTGCAGGCGGAGTAGACGAAACTGCAGGCGGGGCTGCAGGCGGAGAAGATGAAGCTGCAGGCGATGCTGCAGGCGATGCTGCAGGTAGAACTGCAGGCGATGCTGCAGGTAGAACTGCAGGCGATGCTGCAGGTAGAACTGCAGGCGATGCTGCAGGTAGAACTGCAGGTGGTGCTGCAGGAAGAACTGCAGGCGGTGCTGCAGGCGGTGCTGCAGGCGGAGCTGCCGGCGGTGCTG
This sequence comes from Protomyctophum parallelum, assembly GCF_964188405.1. Classification (NCBI taxonomy): domain Eukaryota; kingdom Metazoa; phylum Chordata; class Actinopteri; order Myctophiformes; family Myctophidae; genus Protomyctophum; species Protomyctophum parallelum. Next base: position 14,420,466 of record NC_139711.1, read on the forward strand.
CAGGCGGTGCTGCAGGAAACAGGTCTGCAGCGGCCGGCAGGAGCTGGAGCTGGGGCTGCAGGAGGCAAAGCTGTGTGTCAGCAGGCTGAGTGACACTGATGGCAGACCGAAGGGCAGGCTTGGAAGCAGGCCGAGAGAGGCACTGCATCACCGGAGACCTAGGAGCAGATACAGGTGGTCGCTGGGTAGGAGGCGGAGCTAAACTGGAAATGGCTGGCCGGGTGGACTTGGTGGTTTGGCAATCCAGGGAGACTTTCCCCCGTTTGTTGGCACTACGGGGACCTCCCAGAGCTAGACGGGTGCCGATATAACGTCCCTTGACTTGAACAGGCGGTATCTTCACACGGCTATACGAAAATATGAAAACAAGTCCACATACTCAGACTCAGGGCTGATGGGTTGCAGACTCATAACTGGCTGGGGAGCAGGAAGCAATCCGGTCTCAAAGTCATTAAGCCTCCCACGGACAACATTCAAATGAGGAACAAAATAGCTAACCCGTGGCTTCTCTTTGAACCACTGCTGGTGGGTTGAAATCTGCCATTGAAGTTCAGCACGCAGGTTAGGTGGTGAGGCAATGAGCTGATCAACCACAATTTCAAAATCCACCACCTTCTTCTTAAAATGCTGTAACTCTGCTGGGTTCATATTTATGGTCAGTTCATACTGTCAAGGATGCAGACAGAGTTGATATGAACCCAGGAGCAAAGTCACAACAAACTAGAGTAGAATAATAAAGTATTTAATAAAGAATTACGAGATATCTTACACAGGGGAATGCAGGTAGGAATCAGGCATGAATCAGAATGACATCAAAGTCAACACAGGAACAGGCAGGACATCTGTGACACAGGTTATGAACTGACAATGAGTGTTTGCACTGAGTCGGTTTTATAGTGAGCAGGTTGATTGGAGAAGTGTTCACTGCTGGGCTGATGAGGTAGTTGAAGACAGGTGTGTAAATGGAACTGGGTGTGCTGGAATGGGATATGGGAGTGGCCAGTGTGGAGTCACAGACTGAGGGAGAGAGAGAATGTGACAGCGCCCCCCTCCAATCTGGCTTTCAGACATGATGTCATGTGGCAGCTAAGTCTATGGACTTTTAATGTTTGTCTTATTCAAGGAACCCCCCCAAAAAACAGGCCCCCCAAAATCAGCATGCCCCCTGTGGTGTCATGTGAAAGCCACACTGGGCGCCCCTCACTTCACACAAGTGTGATTTTTAATTAACATACAGCCACATATGGAATCCAGCAATAGCATTTTTTTCCATTTATCTTAGCAGGTTGATTACCACAGTGGAGAGAATATAGCTGTGTTCGCCTTTGGATTTTCAACAGCAGCAACAGCATTCACCTACAATGCAGAATAAAATCTCACTTGGATTTACCCCATATATGTAATTTCTCTTGATGCTGCAAATTATGGTTTGCATGTTTTTTTTATTTTTGTATTTTGTTTTTGCTGTAGCATTGGAAACTCACATGTTTTAAATTTTTGGCAGGTTAGCTTCAAGATGCCAGCTTCACTGTGCTGTATTTTAGTTAAAGCCAAGCTGCAGGGGTTGATACTGTATGCACTTCAGCTCATGATTAAAGAGGGTTTCATACGGAGTCTGGAGGGTGCGCTGAGAGAGCAACAGAGAGAAATAAGATGAGTGAAAGAGGAAGAGAGCAGCCAGGGAAGAGAGAGGGGCAGAGGACGGGAGGGAGGCAGAGAGCAGGTGACATTGCTAGTCAAAATGACTGCAAATGTGTGACTGGCTGCTGATTGGCTCCAAGGGATTTGACCCGGGATCAAGTTTTCGACTACTTCTCGACAACACAGACTTAAGAAGTTCACTTGTTATCACTTCTCTGAGGCAACAGGAAACAATCAATGTGCATGCAACCTAAGTCCCTAATACAGCCTCTCTAATCCCCATAGCCTCCATTAAAATTGTGACCTTTTCCAACATGGATATATCGCCAAATCCCGTTGATATTTAAATGCCATTCTTTTTTGCACTAGAAGTGATTAGAGAAAGCATTTTGTTCCTCATGTCACGTACTGTAAAGAGGGACTGGACTGCTGTAATCTGTGCAAGCCCCCACCCACCACCTTCTCCTCTTTTTAAAGGGGGAATTTGAAGGTTTATTAGAGTTGGTGGCCTACGATTGTGTTTTAATGAGAGAATGACTGTGGAAGGGAGATAAGGGCAGCCAGTTCAGGCTGAGAGGTCCTTGGTGGGATTAGAATAATTATCAGAAAGGAGGGAGGAAAAAAATGCCATGACGTTGGAAAAAAAAACACCAATGGGACAGGGGCCATCCTGTACGCACGCCATGCACCACACCATTTCCCCACCCGAATGGCAGTCGACATTCACATTCTGGTGGCTTGGTCATCTCCTGAATTCCTGCACCAAACTCGGATTTGAGAGGGATGGAGTGAGAGGAAAATAAATGTGACATGGAGAGAGAGAGAGAGAGAGAGAGAGAGAGAGAGAGAGAGAGAGAGAGAGAGAGAGAGAGAGAGAGAGAGAGAGAAAGTTGGACAGAGGAAACATGTGACTAAAATCACTTTCTCTTTCATGCTTACAGGATTTTGTTTTTCAGAGTTTTCACAGCTTAAAACTACATAGCCGTTTTTTGCATTATACTGTACAGTAGGCCTATATGTTTTTTATTAGCGGTGTGAAATTCTTACTGCAGGCATTGCTTTAATATCCATAGGTGAAGCTCCAATTACTCTGCTGCCATAAACTGTGATAACTGTAGTATATCTATTTTATATTATTACTGTAACTGCCGAGTCCCTCTCATATTATGTCAAGCAGAACGTTTCCTATAGAGAGCAAGACGTGGACCACAGCGTGCAAACAGCTTATTTCTGCTGCTGTGTAGCTCCGGTGTGGCACTCCGATGGTTCACCTCCTACCTTACCGACAGATACTTTTCAGTCGCCATCGGCGAGGTGTCATCATCCCGAGCATGACATTGTGGGGTCCCCCAGGGCTCGATCCTCGGCCCCATAGTCTTCTCCCTCTATATGCTCCCCTAGGTGACATAATCCGCAGTTATGACATGCAATGCCATTGTTACACGACGATACACAACTTTACCTACCAATAACCCCGGGACAACAAAGACATTGTAGCCACCCTCCATAACTGTTTAACCGTTTAACAGTTAAAACTGGATGCAACTTGCTTCAGCTCAACGACAATAATTCACTTAGGTCTTAGTGTGTCACAATTAAAAACAGGAACAACAAAAACAGGAAATCATCAGAGGAGATAAAAGGGGGGGGGGGGAATAAAAAAGAAACATAATTATACATTGAGGGGAAAAAGGGGTGGGTGGGTGGAAGAAGTCCTTAAAGGGTAAGACCACATTTTTGGAGGTTTGGGTTGTTTTCTTACCTTATTATGGTCAAACTAGTCCAGTCCAGGAGTTAATTCGCTCCATTGTGCAGTTTTATAGAAAATAACGTTATAAAAATACCAGCCCAATGAGCCCATTGACTTACATTGTAGCGGGGAAACAGCTCTCAAAGTCACTCTTTTAGCACATGAACGAACGCAACAAAAGCTGATTCTGACAGCTTATGACATCAGGAAAACTCATGCGGTTTTATTTTTAATAAAAAATTTCAACGTTGTCTTGTTTTGGCTAATTTGTGTAGAAAGAAGATCTGGTAGGTATGCTTACGCCAACCGAATCACTTCTGTTTTCACGTGACGCGGTACTACGATCCGATTGGTCCAACTCTAACTGCAACAATCTGGAACAGCGCACTTCATCCTCCGTTCTAAAAGTATCGTAAGCCTACAAACTTATGACTGCTTGCCGTGGGTGTCTGTGTCGGGGGTACTGCTCGACTGCAGATGGATTGGGTGCTCTCAGCGTACAACACAGGCAGCCAGCGTGCTTCCTTGTTTACAAATGAAACCGGAAACGGAAGACCGCATTGCAGCTTCTGTGTCTCTCCAAACAAAATAGTACCTTTATAAATATACGTTAAAACACGAAAATAAAACCGCATGAGTTTTCCTGATATAATAAACTGTTTTTGTTGCGTTCGTTCATGTGCTAAAAGAGTGACTTTGAGAGCTGTTTCCCCGCTACAATGTAAGTCAATGGGCTCATTGGGCTGGTATTTTTATAACGTTATTTTCTATAAAACTGCACAATGGAGCGAAATAACTCCTGGACTGGACTAGTTTGACCATAATAAGGTAAGAAAACAACCCAAACCTCCAAAAAAGTGGTCTTACCCTTTAAGGCTATATGGACCAGAGCTAGGAAACACGGTGATGATAAGATGGGAATTAGCCAAAAGAAAAAGAAGAAGCAGCCTGTAGATCAAGCTGTTTTTTGCTTTTCTTTAAGCTATTCTATGAGCCACGTCGCTTCTTTTGTGTGACACACAGTAGGCCTAGTATGACGGAAAAAAACAACCCAAAAGTTGAAAAATGTAGATACAAGGACAGTGACTATAATGGAGCCGTGGTGTGTCGAGGTACAGCTCCATCTCTCTCTCTCTGTGTATTGGTAGCTCAAACAGAATGCATTAAAATGCCACGCTTTTGCTGCTGTTCAATTATTGATGAGCCAGGCTTGATCTCACCGAGAAGCTGAACCACCACCATCTCACATTATCTCACAAGGGCTTCTCTGTAGCGTATAGCGTGTAGGAACTGAGAGTGGGAATGGTGGGCAGGATGTGTTCATGAACCCTTGTTAAGCATCAGTGCATGTGTCACACACACACACACACACACACGTGTGTGTGTGACACATGCGTGTGTGTGTGTGTGTGTGTGTGTGTGTGTGTGTGTGTGTGTTTAATCCCATCAAGTATTTCAGTGAATACATTAAACTAACATTAACAAATATATTCTTTGTGAACTTGGCTTAAGACTGCTGGAAGGACTTCAAGGTGTCACCTAGTATAGCAACAAGGTGTGATTTCACACTTTGGAGTCTTTCCACGTGTACATGCACACGCACACGCACACACACACACACACACACACACACACACACACACACACACACACACACACACACACACACACACACACACACACACACACACACACACACACACAATGGCAATACACAAAGGTATCAGGTATTATGTAACTTCCATGCCAGAGAGGTTGTCCTGCTGCCAGTGTGGTGATAGAGGAATGGAATATGTGAACTCAGTTGAGCTCTCTTTATTATATAGAGGGGAGCATGCGTGACCATGCAAGAGAAGTGCGTGCAGTCTCTGGCTCTCTGGGAGAAAGGATTATGTTGTTGTTTTTTCTGCTGTCATGCGTCCTGACAGTGAGGACCCTATTAAACCTCTATAGGCAGACCACAGGGATCACTGATTGCTCTTACCGGAACAGAATGAACCAAACATCACAAACACAAAGCCTAACCAAGTCAGACAATGAAAGTAGCAAATTATAGACATTAGCCTAGATGTTTATACAATCTACACATAGAGCACAAAGTTGCACACACTGCGCACGTGCGCGCACACACGCACACACACACACACACACACACACACACACACACACACACACACACACACACACACACACACACACACACACACACACACACACACACACACACACACACACACACACACACACACACACAATATGCATCTGTGTAACCTTCTGATCTGTTATTTTGGAATTTTGTTCCAATGGCTATAAAAATGCAAAGTTTGTGGAAAGTTCACTCACATTTCGAGGTGCAACGCAGCATGTATAAAATTTGGGTAAAAGTGCCATTTTGTGTGCTTTTAGGTCGGCCAACCTGGTGGTCATCACCAAGAGGACTGGGAACTTTGGCTGCCAAAGTGCTGCTGTGGGACTGGCATGATAAGAACATCTGGCTTGTCCTCCAAAAATCCAAGATGGTGACCATTTTTAGCACCTTAGCGGAGCAGACAGTGATACAATCTTTCAGGTTGTGATGACATTTCGCACAAATGCTCTGTAAGGCATTATAAACATATAGCCACAGGCCCGGCGCCACGAGGGGTCAAAGGGGGTACTTGACCCCTCAACCCGACCTCCTTGACACCTCAAAAAAAAACAACAGCAGAATGAATGCTTCATTAACATTGTAGGGCCAATATGCCTTTCTTTCTTACATCACCAGATATATACGGTTTAGCAACGGGCTCACACTTTGTGACATGGGCGTCTTGTTGTTTACTCACTTGTAGTTTGTCGATGGTGATTGATGACTGCAACAGGTTGATGTTATGGTAGGAGTTTGTGTTGTGAGTGCAATGGTTTCAAAATAAACGGGGCAAACAAAACAAGAACAGGCTCCAGACATAAACTAAATAAAGGTCTCAAAAAACAGACGAGCGCAGCGTTCCATAAACAAATAATAAAGTAGGCTACTTTTCTTTCTTTCTTTCTTTCCTTTCTTTTCTTTTAACTGCGCTGTTTGCGTTGCGTGCGAGCTGTTGAAATCTGTAACTCTACTGGCGTCTTTCCACCTACAGCTGTGGGCCTGTGGCTTAATTAAAGGGAACCATGGTGCCATTTCTCAAGGCAACCAGTGGGGGCGCCATTTGGTCACGAATATGTCAAATCAAATAAGATGGCTCCTACATAACCGGCCCCTATTGTTATGGGCATGCTCTAATAACAATATAAAATCAAAATAAACTGGAGCCATACCAAAAGGTTCAAAATCAAAATAAATACTTGTGAGGGGGGAAACAGGCATGGTGTTATGTGCCTGCCTAAATCTTGGTGCTTCTTCAATTTGACTTCGGCACCAGCAGGCAAATCTTGCTGATGGGCCTGTCGAGCACGCTGGTTTTCGTCTGAAGACGTACACTTCTCACAAGTCCTCTTGAGTCTGGCATTGTTTCCAGGACTCTAGCCAGCATCCAGGATCCTCTTGGTGCATTTGTGTCAGCTATGATCACAATGTCTCCCTCTTCAAAGTTCCTGCGGATGCGGTTCCATTTTTGACGTACATTCATAATAGGTAGGTATTCTTTTATCCATCTTGTCCAAAATAGATCCGACAGGTATTGCACTTGCCTCCAACGGCGCTTTGCATATACATCCTCGGCCTGGAACACTCCTGGTGGAAGGATCGGCTGTTTCTTAAGAGTCAACAGATGATTCGGTGTTAGTGCTTCCAGGTCATTGGGGTCATTCGAGACTGTTGTGAGTGGGCGGCTGTTAAGTATGGCTTCCACTTCACACATGACTGTATGGAGACCTTCAGCATTCAAAGTTTGCTGTTTGGTGACTGATAGCAAGGTCTTTTTAAGCAAACGTATAATCCTTTCCCATACACCACCATGATGGGCGCCGGCGGGTGGATTAAAGGTCCATTTGACTCCTTTCTGTTGTAGAGATCTTTCTATTTTGTTCAAGTTCCATGTCTTCAAAGATTCCTTTAGCTCCTTTTCAGTGGATATGAAATTGGTCCCATTATCTGAACGAATTTCAGTCACTTGGCCTCTTCGAGCAATAAAACGCCTGAGTGCATTTATGCACGAGTCTGTATCTAAAGAATGGGCCACCTCAAGATGTACTGCTCTACTGATTAAACATGTGAAAATGACTCCATATCTTTTGACTGTGGCACGGCCTCTTTTGATTTCAATGGGTCCGAAATAATCTACTCCTACTTGTGTGAAAGGTGGTAGGTCAGGTGTTATCCTATCTCTTGGCAGGTCTGCCATCTTCTGTTCTCCAACAGATGCATTGAGACGTCTACAGGTCACACATTCAGAGATAATCTTTCTTGACAATGAATTGGCACATGGAATCCAATACTTTTGTCTCAGTAGGGAGAGCATGTGGTTTCTCCCACTGTGTCCTACTTGCTGATGGATCTTTCGAAGAATGAGTTTAGACAAATGGTGGTCTTTTGGGAGGATGGCAGGGTGCTTTGCAGTTTCCGGCATGGCTGATCTGCTTAATCTCCCGCCCACTCTTAATACCCTTTGGTCAAGTTTGGGATCAAGCTTGTAGATTGAACTGTCTTTTCGCACGTTCAAACTTCCTTTCTGTAGCGTTTCGATTTCCTCTTGAAATCCTTGCCTTTGACAGAATTGTACAACAGCTGTCTCTGCCTTGTCCAGTTCATTCAGTGACAGGTTGTGTACTCTTAGAGTGTTTTTTAATCTTTTCATTTCTACTTGAATCAATTGTCTTTGCTTGTCTGGGTTTGAGTCTTGAATTTGCATTAGGTCTTTTCTTTTTCTACTCAGCTGCAAAAGGTGAGTTCTTAATTTCAGCATCCATGCTACAGCTCTTTTCAATCTGTCGAAACTTGAGTAGTGATGTATCAGAGTGCTAGTAGCATCTGGATCTGTCGTCTGGATGGTATTGACTGTAACCTTCTCTTTTTTGATTTCAGGATCGTCGGCTGGTATGGAGGTGAGATCAGCAGGTAAGTTAGGCCACGTCTCTTCCTTTTCCTGTAGGAAGTCTGGTCCCTTCTTCCAACTTTCACACTTTAAAAATGCCGTGAGCTGTGAGACCTCGGGACACATGGTCTGCAGGGTTGATCTTGGTGCTTAAGTATCTCCACTGCTCAATAGAAGAGTGTTCTCTTATAATGCCGACTCTGTTGGCCACGAAAGTCTGAAACCTCTTTGTATCGTTTCTGATATATTTCAAGACTGCTGTACTGTCTGTCCAAAACACAGCCTTTCTGAGTGGAAGGTGTAATTCGGTCTGCAGCATCCTGTTCACTTTCACTGCAAGTACTGCAGCTGTGAGTTCCATTCTTGGTATTGTGACTTGTTTCAAGGGGGCAACTCTTGCCTTTGCCATGATCAAAGAGATGTTAATTTGGTTTTGAGCATTGGTCATTTTCAGGTAGGTGACAGTACCGTATCCTGTCTCACTTGCATCACAGAAGTGATGAAGTTGGGCTGACTTGATCTTGCCAAATTCTTCAGATCTAATACATCTTGGAATGTTGAAGTTCTCCATCTGCTTTAGTCCAGTGAGCCATCTATGCCATGTGAGACCAAAGGCATCTGGAATCCTGTCATCCCATCCATAATTCAGTTGGCATAACTGCTGCAAGATGTGCTTAGCAGTGAATGTGAACGGAGCCAAGAACCCCAGTGGGTCGTACACTGAACTTACAGTGGAAAGAATCCCTCTTCTTGTGTAGGGTTGATTTTTCAAGTTCACTTGAATCCTGAACGTATCCTCCTCCACATTCCACTGCACTCCAAGGGCCCGTTCGACCGGTAGGTTCTTTTGATCCAAGTCAATGTCTTTTACCTCTGTGGCTCGCTCTTCTTCTGGAATAGAGGCCAGCACAGTGCGGCTGTTGCTTACCCATTTGGTTAGGCGGAAACCTCCTTGAGCACACATGGTTCTCAGTTCTTTAGATAGTTCTATGCCATCCTTCTTATTTGGCATAGCCTTCAGACAGTCATCGACATAAAAGTTATCTTTGACAGTATTAACTGCCTCTGCTGAGAACTTGTCTTTATTATCTTCAGCAGTCCTTCTTACGGCATAACTAGCAACACTGGATGAGGATGTTGCACCAAATAAATGCACTGTCATTCTGTACTCTACTAGGCTTTGACTGAAGTCACCATTCGGCCACCATAGGAATCTCAGGAAGTCTTTGTCAGATGGTGTGACTTTCACTTGATGAAACATGCCTTCTACATCTGCCATCATTGCTACTGGCTCTTGTCTAAAGCGGATTAAGACACCCAGCAGTGTGTTGGTTAGATTTGGGCCTTGAATAAGCTCATCGTTTAATGATGTACCTTGGAATGACGCAGAACAATCAAAGACTACACGAAGTTTGTGCTTCTTTGGGTGGCGTACACCATGGTGAGGCAAGTACCATGTTCTTCCTTCCTCAGGTTTTAACTGTCTTTGAGGTACAGCTTCAGCGTGTCCCTTTTGAATGACACTTTGAAGAAAGTCAGTGTATTCTTTGTGGAATTCAGGATCTTTCTTGAACTTCCTCTTTAGCGACATGACACGCTGCTCTGCCAGATGGCGGTTGTTGGGCATTGCAACATCTTTCTGTTTGAAGGGAAGGTTTATTTGGTAATGACCATCTTTCATTTGAGTGGAGTCAGACATGATTTGCATGAATCTTTTATCTTCTATAGACATTTCTGCCTTCTCTTCGTAACCCTTTTCTGGAAAATCATAATTGAACTGTTGGATCATGAGGTCATTCAAATTTATTATAGATATGCGGTTACTGAAAATATGGGTTGGCTGCTTACAGCTCATTGTGGGTTCGTTTAGTAGCCCATTAACCACCCATCCAAGTCTTGTCTTTACTGCATAGGGCCCATTACCCTTACTATTAATTACTGCCCAAGGTTCCATAAACTTAGCTGCATCATTACCAATCAGGAGTCCAATATCTGCATCAATATATGGTAACTTGACCTCTTTTAGGTAGTCCCATTCTTGCACATCAACCTGAGTGGGAATTTGCTTGTTGGTTACAGGAATTTCTTTTTGAGTGTAAAGTGGTGGCAGTTTTAGGAAATCTTTTCCTTCAAGACTTGACAGTTCCAGTCCATTGATTCTGTTGATATTTATGACCTTTTCTTGTCCTAGGGTTCGAAGTAGGATTCGAGTTGGTGTTGCTTTGGCATTCAGTTGCTTCCTTAAAGCGTCTGTACAAAAGGTTCCAGTGCTTCCTGGATCAAGGAAAGCATACGTTTTGAGAATTTGGTTGGAATTAGTTAATTTAACTTGCACAGGGACAATTGATAATTTTTGCTGGTCACCGGCCCCGGTATGGATGGGCCTTTCCATGGTGACTAATGCACTGCTTACTGACATGCTATCAGTGGTTGGACTTGCTTGACCTTTAACTGAGTCTTTCTTAAATTCAATGTGCAACACAGAAGGATGCTTTTTTGTGCAAATTTTACAAGTTAGTCTTTTCGTACAAGATTTACTCAAGTGGCCTTGAGTTACACATCCGAAACATAGGCCATTGGCTTTAAAGAATTCAACCTTATCTTTGTGCATCTTTTTATCAAAATCTTTGCACAGATCTGTGCTGTGATTGCCTTTACAAAAGAAACACGATTTCTGTGAGGTGGATGTAGAGTTGTTTGACTGAGACTTAGGTTCTTGTGATTCTGTTACTGTGGCAAAACTGCTTTTATAACTGCTTTTAGGGTGTGATGAAACGGGAATGGATTTCAAGTTTGGTTTCTTGTCTTTCTGTTTTGTATCTTGGATTTCTCCAAAGAGAGGGTCTACAGCAATGTTTGCTTGTCTTTCAATGAAGTTGACGAGTTGTGGAAACTTGGCTCTTCTGTGTGTGCGTTCATGATAATCATATGCCACGGTTCTCCACCTCTCTCTGTGCCTGAATGGTAGCTTTGATAAGACTGATTTCAGGTGTGTTGGATTGTTCATGTCTTGTAGAATTTCGTTATTGCTCATAGCATTACAGCATGTTCTCAAGAAGAGTGAGAATTTGTGTAGGGCTTTGCTATCTTCTGAACGGATTACATCCCAATTCAGAATCTTTTCCTGGTAGGCAGAAGCAATAAGCACCTCATTCCCAAAGTGTTTGCGTAGCAGACGTTTTGCTTTTACATAGCCTCTTTGGGAATCCATGTGGAGGCAGCTCCTCACAATTGCCTTTGGTTGCCCATCGGTGAACTGTTCTAGGAAGAGAAGTCTATCTCTGTCATTGCTTGTCTTGCTTTCTATACAGTGTTCAAACGTTCTAATGAAAGAAATGTAGCTCAAGGGGTCACCTCTAAAGACAGGAATTTCTCTAGATGGCAAGAGTGAGAACCTCTGTTCTTGAACTAACATTTCAGTGATTTCATTTTGTTTTCTCATAATTTCTATCATGCCTACACCTGCTTGTACATTAACCCGAGCACCATCTTGCAAGCCAATGTTTGGGTTAGGCTGCGGGGGTTGTTGGTGAGAAACAGGCAAGCGTGACCGTGAACGCTGCTGAGACATTTGTCTCGGTGGCTGCCGTGATTGGCTACTAGGGGCATGTTGAGACATTTGTCTCTGTGGCTGCCGTGATTGGCTACGAGGGGCATGCTGAGACCTTTGTCTCCGTGGTGGATGTGAAGTAGCTCCTTGCTCTTCATCATAGTCATCAATGTCATCATCATCATCATCATCATCGTCATCTTCACCATCACCATCATCCTCATCATCATCATCATCTTCCTCTTCATCATCCAATCTATAATAATTATCAACCTTCTGGCTGTCTACTGGTAAAGATTGCATTGAGGCAAAATATTCATTGATGTGGATTAATGGGTTAATTAAGTTAGTGTCTACATGTTTACCGATATTTAATGCTTTCAATTTGGCATCAGCGGCTGCGAGTTCAACTTCCAATTCAAAGGCTTCTCTTTGCTTAAGAGCAGCAGCACGTGCAACTAGAGCTGCCCTTTCAGCCTCTGCCTCCCTCAATACAGAGGAGCTTGTAGCTGTTTTCTTTCTGCTTATCATGCCAATTGAAACATTATCGATTGATTTTGACAGTGATTTCACACTAATTGCTTGTGTCACTTGAAGTTGAACATCCGGTGTCACTTCTGGTGGGATTTGTGCCATAACAGCAGGGGCATTATTCATCCATGAGATAACTTTGTCATGAAATTGACATATGCTTTGAAGTTTAGGCTTATACCACTGCTCATGATCCTCTAAGGCCTCTTCTTCTAATAATAAATGCTGTACAGAATTGTGAAGTGATTTGAAATCGTTTGTTTTAGTACTAAATTCATCGTACTCTTGTTTAACTAATGCAAGGTTTTTGTAATCAACCATGAGTGCTTGTAATACATTTTGTTTGTTTGTGAGCTGTCCAAGTTTATTTTTTCGTGCATTGCATTGTTTTGCATAATTAGCTTCAAGTGCCTTTGGTGTAGGCTTCACTTGCCTTTTACCCTCAATTGCTGGTGCACTTTTATCAGAAGCATGAACAACATCTTCATGCGCTGTCTCTCTTTCACACTGGAGTAATTTCTCCGCTCCATTTACAGACATCAAAACGTGACGTGACGTCCGTATTTAGAATACAACAGCAGCGCTTATTTTCCAGATCCAAACTTATAGTCCGTATTTAGAATACAACAGCAGCGCTTATTTTCCAGATCCAAACTTATAGTCCGTATTTAGAATACAACAGCAGCGCTTATTTTCCAGATCCAAACTTATAGTCCGTATTTAGAATACAACAGCAGCGCTTATTTCATTAGCTTCAATAGCGTGACACATCCATTATCGTTAGATCCTCCCAATCGATCCAATTTCAATACTTGTGTCCGTATCAGAGAAGATTTCAACTTGAATGTAGGGCCAATATGCCTTTCTTTCTTACATCACCAGATATATACGGTTTAGCAACGGGCTCACACTTTGTGACATGGGCGTCTTGTTGTTTACTCACTTGTAGTTTGTCGATGGTGATTGATGACTGCAACAGGTTGATGTTATGGTAGGAGTTTGTGTTGTGAGTGCAATGGTTTCAAAATAAACGGGGCAAACAAAACAAGAACAGGCTCCAGACATAAACTAAATAAAGGTCTCAAAAAACAGACGAGCGCAGCGTTCCATAAACAAATAATAAAGTAGGCTACTTTTCTTTCTTTCTTTCTTTCCTTTCTTTTCTTTTAACTGCGCTGTTTGCGTTGCGTGCGAGCTGTTGAAATCTGTAACTCTACTGGCGTCTTTCCACCTACAGCTGTGGGCCTGTGGCTTAATTAAAGGGAACCATGGTGCCATTTCTCAAGGCAACCAGTGGGGGCGCCATTTGGTCACGAATATGTCAAATCAAATAAGATGGCTCCTACAAACATAATGTCCCTCTGTACACCAAACCTCTTCCCTGAAAATAGCTGATCTCACAATGCATCACAGACGCGTTGTGAGCTTGGAGATCTGCTATGTTCCCCCTAGAATTGGGATGCAAGGGTTCAAGTGGTTAGTAAAAGTCGAAAGTCCCTATAATACAAAGATTTGTCCCGTCCCCATTCCCCCCAACCCCATCTTGAAGATTCTCAGTGATTCCAGTAAAACATTACGTTGAAAGTGATGTCCTTGTCCCTTTGAGTTTGACCCCATCCAACACGGCGATTGGCCCCGGGCCACCCACTTTGTCCGCTGAGGCACCCCAACTTTGATCGCTGCGGTGACTAGCCCCTCTCCATAAGACCCTCATCTGTCATTCTGTCTTAGGCAATGCGGGTTGCCATACATCTCTCCCTCTCTGCTCCTCTCTCTCCAGTGCCTATTTACTACCTCTATCCATCTTCCCCAGGCCTGCTGTTCGCATCCAATTCGATGGACAGATGGGGGACATAGGTTGGGGATGGTGGTGGGGCGGGATGGAGTGAGGACACAGGATGCCAGCTTTTCCCTTTCTCCTCTAGCGAGGCTGGCAGAGCCTCTTCTTTTTGTTCCCCCTTTGAGGACCTAAAAAAAGTAATTGTTAATCTTGAGTAGCAAACACTATCTCCTTGTGATCGACAGTCCCATTCGGCTGCTCTCTGGATGTCCCTTCTGGCCAACAGCACAGTGAGATTACCAATAATGCTAATACCATGCTGTAACTCATCGCAAAGTCCTATGTTTTAATTTCATGTAACGCCACAACTGCATTAACGGCCAGTAATCTGCCGTTAATATGATGAAGTGCGAATGGCAGAACCACCAACTGTGGGGTTGTTGCGATGTGCATTTAGAATCATATTCTAGTAGGGTACATGCATGGGTCCAGATGCACTGCATGGATTTGTAATTTTATGAGATTAATTAGAAGATTTTGCCACCTGGGTTTTCAGAATTCTAATAAATGGACAAATGGCTGAAATCCCTCCAAATAAGTGATACATTTGGTTTATCATAAATCACAATTTTGAAGAAGTCCCAATGTGCAACATACATTTTTGTAATCAGTTATAGCTTAAATGGCTTTTAAGTCAAGCCATTTAAGCTATACCTAAGCTAAGTTTGAATTTAGTGTGAGGTTGTGCAACTGGCTCCAGGTAACTACATTGTCTGTTAGAACTGTGATTCCCAGAATTCAGTTTGAAACAAACAACATGGATATAAGCTCCTCAAAACAAAGTAGTACAGTACAACTACAACTTCAGAAACAATATATGCATTATCTTTGAAATTGTAAATTGTGTGACATAATGTCAATTTGTAAATTGAGTGTATAATTAAAGGACCCACATGCAGGCAGGTTCAATTCAAACGTTTTAATAGCCAACAACAGGGCCAGCAAAAACAAGATCTGCTAATACAGAAGGCTCACAGCCTAAACACTACAATTACATCAACACTAATATGACGAATGTCAAAGAATTGACTACATGGCAAGGACGGTTGGCTCAGCCGTCTGGACACCTGGGCTGCCGAGCCGGCAGGACGGTGTGCCGCGGGTTCAACTCCTGAGCTCGGCGGCCTTTGCCGCGTGTCACTCCCAATCTCTCTCCCCCTTTCCTGTACCCTAAAAAAAATAATTGACTACATAAATAGACACAAAACTATAACAGGACACAGGTGAATCAGCTGACAATCAACATATAGGGATAGGCTGGGGCAGAGCCTTCTATTAGAGAGTTGTGACACTGTATCCAGACAGTAGCGTCTCTTCCAGGCTTTTAGGCGGCATCTTGCATGTCTGGGTAGTGGGTACAACATACCCAGTGTTTGAGACGAGTTGGAGTTGTGCAAGCTATTACCTTGATGCTAACTATAGTGTTAACACATAACCAGGGTGGAGAGACAAGAAAGGTGATGGCAAACAAGACAGGAAGCACAAGAGCATTACTACAAACACCTGGGGAATCTACAGACTAACAGAACTCAGGCCTATAGGCATAGAACATACTAACAAACACAGGGTTACAGAGTAAACGTAAATCAGGCAAACTATATTAATACCTAAACCAAAGGCTGAGGAGCTTTTTTTTTATGACTGTGGCATTTTGGCATGAGTGTCGGGGGCAGGCATTCACAACTACAAATTGTGTTAGAGAAGTAGTCTTCCACTAAACCCTGCCTGGAGCGTAAATTATGGATGGACCAGCAAAAATGTCAGCAAAAATGAATGTTTAGTCAACTAGAAAACTTCCATTTGAGTGGCAGATTCACACTCTTGCCTCACAGATAAGTGCACAGCATTCAAGGGGCCAAGGCTATACTCTAGTCCAAACCCTGCCTGGCAGACAGCAAGTGGTAAAAATAATAATAAAAAAAAAGACCTCAAACCACAAACCCTTAGATCTCCATATATGGATATATGTCAGAACCTGTTCTGACATTCCATATGTTGATCCTTCCCCATCCATCCTTCCTCTTCGATGTCTCTCTTTTGACTGACAAACTCTAGACGGGCCTGCCCCAAAGTTGCAGTTGCAACAGGCCCGAAAATTAAGGCCTGGGCGGCTGGGCCGCAACCACCCTTAGATCTCCATATATGGTGCTGACCTGTTCTGACATGCCATATGTTGATCTGAACTCATCAGTACAGAATTCATTCCATGTTGATCTGACCTGACCCCCATGCCAAAGTGCCAGCGCTCGGCCAGCAGGCTGCCGTCAATGAGGCGGAGGCGTGCATGCGACCTTGACCCTAAAGGGCGAGGTCGCTTCTCGCCCTGAGGCGTCTTACTGGTATAGTATGTCTAACCGGCGTATGCACCCCGATCTGCACACATCTTCGCATGCTCAATTAAGGAAAGCCTTCCTCAGGCATCTGCTGACAAGTGGAAACATCAATCTTATTTACACAAAGACGGAGGGGTCAAGGTGACCAATCACACACATGCTCCTCAGTAATAAGGACAGGGTACTGTACACCTGGTGGTGATCACATTTAACTAATGTCCTCAATCACCGTTGATCCGTAAAATCAGTAGAAGACAATTCTCAATACAATAAAAAATGCAGTGAATAATTCAAATCAAGCATCATCAAGGATATAAATCAATCACATACGTATATAAGTCCTGCTACACTGCATCATCAAATTATCTTGCTGCAGAGCAGAAATGGGAATTCCAAATTACTTATTACACTTACTCTAAAGGGGGTCCCTGGCACAACAATTTTGGGGGTCCTTGACATGAAAATGTTTGAGAACCACTGTGTTACAGGGATAGTCATAGTTCACCCCCCAATTTACTTTTTTCCTGTCATCCATTCATGGATTATTATTATTATATTTTCCCGCATTCCTAAGCCAATAAATTGATGACCAGCAGTGGTTCCTTATGGAGACACAAAGGAGACTATTTGTGTCTCCATTGGCAGTGGTGTAATGATGTCTCTCCCCCCCCCCCCCCCCCACAGCATTTTAACACGGAGCCTGTCAGAACCGTAGTAACAGTTGGATTAAATTAATCGTCTAGCCTGCCAGAACCGTAGGATATACTTTTTCCAGGGTATATCTTTAATCCATGTTTTGATCTGGCGACCCTTCTTTCTCCATGCCATCTGACACGCATCTCACTTAGGTCTTCTTTTTTTTTATTAAAGAATGTATCCCATGATTTTGTAACCCATTTTTCACCCAGTGTCAATTATCTAATGTAATCCTCCACTAAACATATTATCGTTAAGAATCAATATAATACCACAAAACAAAATTGCGACTTGGCAGCTAAACCTCCATGGGGAAAGCCTCACTATAGATTTTTGCAGCCCATCCATCCCAAAAGTAATTTTTGTCCACTTCCTCTGTATTTCATTATTGCTGTTAGAAAGAGAGGTCGCTGAATGTTACCACAGGCGCACCTCTGGTATGGCGTATATGAGGCATGCTTTTTTAAATGGAGGAAGAAAACTAATCAATGGGGTTGTAGATATCACTGCAAGCTAATGCTCGGAGTGACCCGAGTGTAATGGTTGTAGACGTTGGGCAGGAAAACATTGCTTTGAATGTGTCTCTCTCACGCGCACGGACACGTGCACACACCTCTCTCTTCACCAGTGGTGAAGAGAGAGTACTTAAGTACTGTATCTAAGTACATTTTTAAAATTATTTTATTTACTTGAGTAAATGTGACGCATTGTGAACTTGTAGATCGGCTATTTTCAAAAGATATTTACACATTTTTAACTTGTGAAATGGGACATTCCGCTTTTCCATGTGCTCAAAGTGCACACTGGAAGTGCTCAAACTGGAAAGCCTGGTGACGGTTAGGTCCTGGTTAGGCTCAGCTGGACCTGTAATTGAGAGGAGGGCAGACAGAAAACAAAGGGGAGGGAAAAATAATCAGACAGACCCACATGCCCCACAGCAATACACTAAACAAGGCACAAACAAAGGACTACATTCTTACATTCCTATGCCACCAAAATGTGGAACGCCCTACCAACAGTCATTAAGACATGTGAATCCCTTGACTCCTTCAAAACTGCTCTCAAAGGGCACCTACGGACGGCTGCAATTCGAAACTGGCCCCCGTAAAACCTGAATTCCCCACCCTTTTTTTCCCTTACCTCCTCTATGATGATTTCCTGATTTTAGCTATATAGAAGAGTATATTGCAATTTACAATTTAGGCATTTAGCAGACACTCTTAATCCAGAGCGATTTACAATAAGCAAGAACAAAAAGCATGGGAATACATCACATACATAAACAGTAGTTATCATGAAACATGCGTAAGCTAAGAAGGCAACAGTGGAATATCTATATAATGAAACTCTACATATATACTATAAAGTGCTATGACTACAGTTCTAGTGCTGTCTACATAACATGCTATAAGTCTGTATAAAATGCTATCCAAGTCTACATAAAGTTCTATCTAAGGGGCTAGGGCAAGTGCTACGGGCCATGATGGAGTCTGAAAAGGTGGGTTTTCAGACTACGGCGGAAGATTGGGAGTGATACTGCAGTTCTGATTGTAATGGGAAGTGCATACCATAGTTTTGGAGCCAGAAGGGAGAAGAGTTTGGGACGTGTGGAGCGTTGTCCCAGTGTTTTTAGTGACAGTACTTTCAGCTTCCCCGCGTTGGCTGATCTGAGTGTGCGGGAGGGTTTGTGTCGTATCTGGACAAATAATTCTATACTATATCATGCTATAATCAACTACATTCTGTGCTAAGTAAAATGTTGGAGTCTGTATGTCTGCAAAGCTGAAGGCAATCACGCATAGTCAAGTACCTTGGCTGGTCAGGTGTGATAGGAAGTTAACATACTATTGTTTCAACGAAGAGGCCACTCTGTATGCATTTCTATGCCACTGTTGATATGTTAAAGTTTAAAACCCCTCCCAGAAACCCCTCTGTCTGTAAATACAATGTTAAGTTAGTCTTGGGTGGCAGGCTGACGCACGGTCAGTCTGCTGTGGGCTCCGCGGCTCACTCAGGGGCGCGGAAAACTGAGGTGTCTTTTCTCTTCTGAAGAAACAAAAACCAGCGTGCAGCAGATGTGGGAAAAACCAGGTCAGGATACAAATGAAGTGAGTTTAAAGCAGACGTCTTTATTTGCAGTCAAAAGAGCGATCCACCGTCAAGACAAAGGCACAAAGGGAAAAAAACGTCCTCTGGGGAACTCTGGATAAAAACACACAGCAACTCGTGTAGCCAAAAGTGAGCAACCGGATCCAGCAGAGCCTCGATCAACCCACAAACCTGTCCTTGTATTTGTAACTAGGCCCCTCCTCCTCCCGGACATACGGAGCTCTTTCCGGTTGGAGAGAGGCGGGACCTAGGACAAAGGGACCGGATCCTGTTTTAACTAGAGCCCTAATTTTTAGACGATAAACCGATATAATGAATACCTAGTTTAAAACTTAACAAGACTTAAATGTAAACTGTGAACAGACTCTTATGAACATGGTTAATCATAACTAAAAGTATATGAAAAGGGGAGACAGACTTAAAGTTAGGAAATGTTTAACGGAACTATAAAATAAAACTGAACATTCTCTTTTAAGAAGTAAATTAGCGAAACACTATAATCTTGTAGCACATTCTAAATGAATACAAGTTGCACTCACTATTAACAGTTACAACAATAGCGTCTATATCTTTCTATAGTGACAGATTGTAAAAGTCATTCTTAGGGAAAATGTGGCACAGTTACTCAGTGAAAGTCATTGACAGAGCGTACCCAAACGGTCACCTGGAAAATTCCAACCTCTCACTCCAGGGGAGCGAGCTTCAAACAGTTAGAACAATAGCTTCGGATTCAGGTGTGAAGTGTAAACTCAAAGTAGTTTGATGAGACATTCTAGTGACTTAATAGTACTTTTGGTTCATGGAATTATACGACATTTGTACGTCTCTAATTGTTATGATGAATTGAACATGGTGGGCTCTATTGTAAACAAGTGTAATACTTTATGGTGTCAGTTAACAGTTTTGTATTGTTGTGCTTGAAATGTACTGTAATTCTCCAATCTGTTAATAAATCTGTCAATCAAACACTGAATTAAACACACATAGCCTCATGCCTTTTTGGAAATGTAGACCGATATGTTTGATGCAATTGCGTTTGATTATTCCACAATTTAAAAATGTAATACAAATAATTGGCATGCAGATTCTTCTATAATTCAGTCTACATTTCACAAAAGGAAATGCATTCATATAAATCAGTCTAGCAACAGGAATACAACCTGACATATCCCCTACATCTTTTCCAGAAAATTGAACCCTGCATGCAAGCATGCAAGTCGCACATACGAGCATTCTTTAATCATAGTTATCTACGCTCTACAAATCAGTAATATGCCTACATTAGTCGATGAAGCTTCCATTCAAATGTTTTTCTCCCCCTATCTTTCTAGCCAAGAGCTAGTTCTCTCTCTTTCACTATACTGTATACTGTAGAGATTTCCCATCCAGTATTTATGCAGAGGAAATGGAGCTTTGTCTCCGTGTGTGTGTGTGTGTGTGTGGAGGGGGGGGGGGGGTAATGGCGAGTCGGCGACCACAAAGCGCTCCCCTGAAACTGGGTTACTTGAACATGCTTCCACCTTAAATGTATGTGAATTATTCATACACTACAATGAACATAATGCAATCTGTAAGGCTAATGGCAATTGGAAAACGAAATCTCAAGTCGACACGTTTTAAAACAAATGTCTAACGGCGTGCCCCATTTGCTGCAGGCATCATGGAGAGATACATCCTTCCCCTGAGACAAAAACAAAAAAGGCAAATAAATGAAGACAGTTCATTTCTTTATTGAGTTACAAAAGCATTGTTTCCTTCCGAGACACTTTGACTAGAAAACTTTTTCTTTTCACAAGTCTTTTTAGCGATCTTGTTTTTTGCTTAGTCTTTTGTTTTAACCTAGTAATAAACTCCCCCCCCCCCCCATCAGGTTTTTGTTGTTGTTGTTACTGTTTCCAAGTTCAGAAACATGTTTCAACAGTAATGTTTAAAGAGAGAAATGAGGTCTCTGGTGAAAAAAGTGTGTCACTTAGGAAAAATAAATATAAATCAAACGCTTTAAAATTATGATTTTGTCTAGAAATGTTTTTTTTTGTTATGTCCAATTATAGACCGGTTTGAAAGGGTTTAAAATACATTACTGCAGATTATTCATTTTCTGTTTTCATATTTTTTTTGGTCTTTTTACCCCCTTCAAAGTCTGCAACACGTCGCGAAACTCTGCAGCGCTGCGTATCCATTATACAAACATGGCGTTTTTCTTTACAAATCAGATATGGCATATAAAAGACTTATCCAAAGGTAAACCCTCCGCTGAAGAGCATTGTGCTGAGCCTTTCATTAATACAACAGCAAAAAAAGGAAAACCACAACCGCAAAAACGAAGGAATAAGGTACAAGATGTGATGTGTCCCCAACCAATTTAGGTAGGCCTACTATACAGTGAGGCATTATGGGAAGAACATACAATTCCACCAGGGGAGGAAAGAAGAGCCTGTTATAATGTACATAATAGGGGTGGGGTACGGTATCATTTCAGTGAACGAAAACAAAAGCCTGGAGTCCGAGGCCATCGAATCACTTTCCAAGCAAGTCACGTGCGGCATGCGCCACCAGAAGCTGCCTCGAGCCCCGTGAGGTTCACCCTAGAGAGGCGATAGCGGAGCGGTGTGACCCGGCCACACATATCGACGCGCCGCCATCAGACTTGCATACAGATCATGTGGGAATCAGAAATGTTGATATGAAACGGAATCATGGTTCATAAACACTGACATTCAACATGTCCTTGTTTTGATGAAATGTAAAACATCAACATTTGTATTGTGACTGGTGACTGGATCACTCCAAACACAATGTCAAAATGAAAAGAAACGCTATTGGATAACTCAGAAGAGGACAAATTCATTAAATATTCATATGTCTTCCCCTGTCATCCTAGGAAAAGAAGAATAATAATATTGCATCCTGTGACATCTCACTACTTACTCCCTCCCAGAGTATGTCACCCTAATCTATTTACCTGACACGAGCTGAAAGACAGAGTTCTTAGGGAAAATTTGGCATTATGCAATGATTGCTGTGAACGTAGTTCCAATACTCACAGTTCATAGATTATGAGATTAAAGATACTTTAGGGCTGGGAAATATAGGAACAGAGGTCATGATAGCCAGGAGACGTTATTGCTAAATATGACCAACAATATATTATGTTTACAGCACTGTAGATACAGCATGGAACTACAACATTTAGGGGTGAATTCACAAAAGGATTGTGCGCTTTTTGCAGCTCTGAAACTTTATGGTGTGTAATGCTGGCATATAATTTGTACAGTGCCTTTTGGGAATAGAATTTAAAGACAGGGCAAAAAGTTTAAAGTAATGCACATTTAATGGTGCTCTCAGTGGCCGCAATCAGTTCTTTGTGAATCCACACCTCACTTTCAGATGGCATTCTAATTGTGGGTTTCAGAAATATGACTTTTGTGTTATGATAAATCAACACTACAAACTAGTGTTGATTTATCATAACACAATATTAAAACACCTCATGACACCGTTACAAGGATGTAAGAATGATTGATATTGCCCAGCCCAGAGTGGTTGTAAATGTGTCCATCACACTTGGCCCGCATTTAAATCATGCTTCTTGAGCCAGCTAGCAACATGGAAATGAGGCGTATACTTTCCATTGACAAGTCTCACACAATCTGCAGGGGGGATATGCCACTAGCGAGTGAAAGTATAGCTATGCTGCATTTTGCATCATTAAAGCCATATACTTAAAAGACATCACAGTATAGGATGGACAGACTTATAGAAAAAGTGCTGTGAGAACAGTTCTAGGAAGTTCTGATCATGGTTATTATAGTTAACTAAAACTAACTTAATTAGAATAAAATTGGTCAAAACCAATGTATAATGAAAAATCCAAAACCATTATAACCTTGGTTCTGATGTTGTAGTTGAGAAGGTGTTGCAAACAGTGGATTTATGACCGTCAGAGAACTAAATACAGTGTTAGGTCACTCAGAACTGCACGTACTGTAGCCACAGATGAATGTATGGATACATCACGTTGCTTCCCTCGTCTCTCTTCATATTGAATACAGGTCACGGTCAATATTGAAGATCAGACTGAAATGATAGTCTCGTCGTGGTCAGTAAACTGTCAGTATCTCAAGATGTCTACTGAACCGAAATGGCTAATGTGTGCGTGTATGTGTGGTGTGTGCGTTCGCTCGCACACAATGTACAATGTGATCTACAAAAAGACAAGGCATGGTGTGTAAAATGGTGACGTAGCAGCGATGTATATGTCGTATAGGCTAGTTAATCTCAGATTTAAACAGGGGTTAACCCTGTATCAAGGACAAATTATATCAACAGACCTTTTGACGAAGCTCTTTGCGCAAAATCCCCACAATGTAAACTGTACACAACACCATAACGACTGGATGAGTGATTTCAGAGCATGGCGTCCTCTGGAAACAGTCAAAACGAGGAGGCTCTCTCAACACAATGTAAAAATCCTCGTTAGTGACTGTAAAAGCGTTTCATTTGACTTCCTCTATTGAAGAACGAAGGTCACACCATGCAGCCCTCAGATAACGCGTAGGTGGGTAAAGTAAATCAGCGGTGCAGGTGAGAACGTTGCACGCGTATAGGCGTGAAATCGACAATTCCGTATACAACGGCACAGCGAGCATACGTTTGTTCTTCTACCTTTTCGCCCATTGTTTTTTTTATCGTCTCAACATGAATGTACATCGGGGGAAAAAAGCCAAAAACCTCCTTATTGCAGCACATCTTCCTTTTCCTTCCTGGTCCTCCTTATTTTGCGTATTTATTTTTGAAACCTCTTGGTTGGTGGAAAAAACCTAAATGGAAACAACATAAAACATGGAAGTGTGTTGTTGGTCGACAATATTCAGCGAATAGTCCGAGAGTGCATTTTGGCAGTATAAGGAACGGGTCGGTTTTCTTTTTTTGTAGTTTTTTTTTTTTGGGGGGGGGGGGGGGGGGGGGGGGCAGAGATCCACAGCCAGGGGGAATAGATGCGGTGGTGGTGGGGCAGAGAGCGTTGGAGGGGGTCAAACCGGGGCAGCCATGTTTGTAATGTCAAAGAAACCCCCCCCCCCGCCACAGCCCAGCCACACACTCACACAGTCTGATGGCTGGTGGTGATCACATGCCAGAGGCGCCCAGTCCCATGTTGCTGCTGGAGGTGTGGCTCATACAGGAGGGCAGAGTCTGGACGCTCTGGGGGAAGTCGTGGGCGAGGATGCGTCCGTTCTCTCCACCCCCTCCTCCTCCGTCGATGCCGCTCACCATCCTCGTCAGCGTGGAGCAACGCAGGGCGTCGTTGATGGATTGCTGTTGGACGCGGGAAAGCATGCGCGCGCACACGCACACACACAGCATCACGTTAGGGTTCATGTTATGTATGCTTTGACTGTCGGCTAGATCTGAACCAAAGACATGCGTTTATGTTTATCCCCATAGGAGCAGGGAAGACTAATGCACCGATTAGGGTTAGGAGTAAACGGAGTATGCTTTGTATCGCCCGCGGGGCTCTCTGTTGTACGAGAACACAGATGTCAGCATCAAATGTATGTTTCAGCGTCTCCTCCGGTCTAATAGCCTCTTATTAAATGAATAGATGAGCACCAGCAGCTGTAATGACGCCATGCACCTCAACGTGTTGCTGTTAGGAATTGGCGTGAGTTATGAAAGCCTAATGTGTCACTTGCCAATAAGAACTGGAAGAGCCCGGAAGATCAGTTCTTGTTGGCAAGCGCCGCCGCCGTACGATGAGAGTATTATAAACTAAGCTTAAGAGTCACAGGGCATTGGCTTTCATTGTCTTCATGTAGCTCTGGGCGCCACTCTCTGGCATGGGACGACATACATCAACATCCACATTTGGTAACAAGCGGAGCAGAGCAGGAGTGTGTGTGTGTGTGTGTGTGGGGGGGGGGGGGGGGGGGGAGCGAGCGAGCGTCACTCAACGGTTGTATTGCTTCATTCTTCAGTTTATTACAGCGGAAGCCAGTGGGCCCCGAAATTGGAGCTAATGATGCAATTTGTGTCTCTCGTTCGGTGTGTGTGCGTGGCACGTATGTGTGTTGCGGTGTATTTCCCGGTCCGCCTACGTCTCATTTCTATAACGGATTACATTTCAGCAAAGACAGCTTGATTCAGTCCAACCGGTTTGGACTGCGTGGGGGACCGGAGATTTATGGAGCTCTCTAATTGGATCTGCTCTGTTGTTGCTTTAAACCCAAACAGAAGAAAGACGAGACTGGACTAATAAGGTACCATCTCATAAGCATATGGATCAGGTGTCTCATTAAAAACTCACAGAGAAGATCAGTCCTCGTCTCATGTTTGCTTTGTGCATAAAGAGCATTTCATCATGTCTCTGATTCAGGAAGTAGTCCAGCATTAGAAGAATAATGTTATTTGTCACATGTTATAGGACGTTTGATTTCTAAAATGTTGTCTGTTAAGTATTTAATACTACTACTACTACTAATACTACTACTAATACTAATAATAATAATAATAATAATAGATTAATAGCACTTTTCTAAGTACTCAAAGTCTTATTACACGAGGGTAAGTGCAAATCAATTTTAAGTGTGTATGCCGTAATTTTTTTCCACCCTAAAACATGGTCATCAGGTCTTATTGTTATATAAGGAGGTATAATTTTTTCAAAAAAAGTGTACAGTATTTGTTAAAGTGTTGTTTTTATGTGGGCACGCCCACCAGTTAATTAAGTATGCTTGGTTTGCCTGGTGATGGGTGGTTATCCACCTGAACTGAAGCCGCACCCACAGCTGTAGTTGTATGATAAAGGGGGAGGGGTTAGGGGAGGGGCTGATATTGTGATGACACTGTATTACTGTTTATTTCATTGTCAAGGGTTCAGCCTCCAGGAAGAAACCCTAAATACAAAGTTAATACACCATTGCATAAAAAAAAGACTCCAGGGTGTTTAATGAAGTACTGTCACCTCATAGACACATGAAAAACTGGAAAAATACAAAAATTGTGGCACTCCCTCTTTAACAAAATATTACGTTATTGAAAGCTCAGATCAGGTCCAGCAGAAGCAACATTAGAAACGCTTTCCCCTTTTTAACTTTGAGTGCCTGGATCTTTTAGAAAGTAGTTGAGATTAAAGTAGTTGAGATTAAAGTAGTTGAGATTAAAGTAGTTGAGATTAAAGCAGAGATGAAACATGGAATCTATGGGATACAGATACTGTATACAATGTACAACTACTATGGGACCTACGTTGCAAGACAGTCAGCGACAGTAGCATAGGGAGAAGATTAGAGATTAGCAGAGGAAGGAGATATGTACCACTTTGATCAAAATGTCCTTTCTACCTTGTACAACGTTGTACAATTGCATTTTTACCCGTGTTGTACAAATGTAAAAGTGTGCATGTATTGTCTATAGTTCATGTGTAAATGTGTGCATTTATGTTTGTGTGTGTGCTCCTATAGGCATTCTTAAGTGTGCATGCTGAATCCTTACACACAGAATAGTGAAAACAGGCAAAAGGGACATTTTTAGTGTTACGGATAATTTGATCAAAGAAGGCCACGGAGCTGCAGAGGGAGAGAAGTACAGCCCACTGAGCATTTTTCAGGCTATTTGACATCTAAAATAAGTCTAAATGGCTGTCTAAAAATGGGTTATAACTGGTCTAAAATTAAAGGTTTTTAGCGGTCTAGGCTTACTGTATATTAGACGTTTCAACAGATGTACCTGAACACATTTTAGGAGCAGTTATAGCCCGGTTTTAGACGGTCGTCTAATAGCCGACTATTGCTCAGTGGGAGGAGAGAGTTTGCACTGTGGTGGAAGCTGTGAGTGGTCACGGTTAGATGGGCAGGGGTGAGGAGGATGTCATCATCGTCATCATCATCAATATCATCATCATCATCATCATCATCATCATCATACCGGCGTTTCCTACCCCGTGGCCGGGCTCTGCCCCTCTTATATCTTAACCGCGTTGTTGGCGTACAGGCCGTAGCTCTGCAGCTCAGTGTAGGGGGCACTAGTAGCGTCGCCACTGTCTAAGGCCGAGCAGTGAAACGCCTGAGCGGCGACTGAGGCGGCGGCGGCCCGCGCGGTCGACACCTTCATTCGGTGAGACTCGGTCCTGGACTTGTAGCAGAACTCCACCAGCGCCACCAGCATGGCCAGGCCCAGGCCCCCGATCAGGATGTAGAACACCCCCGCCACATTGCTCAGGCTCAGAGCGCTGGTCTTGTCCTGTGTGTGGGGAGGAGCAGGGGGGAGGAGTTGAGGACACAGATAGTAGTCGCTACACACCGACAGACACAGTATACAGTACATATGATAGGGCCCCATTTTCATATTAGCCCTTATCCCCAAACTTCTTTGCCTTTTTTTTATTTTGTTTTAGCATTTACTAGATTTAGATTTTCGATCTACAAGCTCACAACGTGTTAATGTAGATCAGCTATTTGAAGTATGTTTAAGTTTTTCCAAATAGATTAAAAAAAAGGCAAAGACGTTTAGGGATAAGCGTATGGCACTGGAGAAAATAGGGCCCATACCGTATGTCTCAGTAAATGTGGGACAAATGGGAAATGATTTGCCCCTAATTATGCTTATTATAAGGATTAAGGGCTTATTTCACAGCGATATATTAGACTCCTCTCTGACTGATTAGTGTCATGACATTTCCCAAAACAGTATAATCGATTACCAATGATGTCTGTCGAGCAATACTGCCTTACAAAGCTAAAGTGCAGTAACTAAACAAATAAAATTGGCTGGTATTGGGTTTAAAAGTGTTTCAACTGGTCAGCCAAATAAGATATCGGCAAATAAGTGATATTACACTAATTGTATATTATGTTCTTGAGGTAATTGTTTATCCACCCAAAATCACGAACGTTAACCTACTGCATAACCTGCTTTCCACGCTATTTAATCCATGTTTACTTAGCCGTTTTTTAAGAATTAAAAATAAATAGCGGATTTGTCTCGGACCTGGCGACGAGGCCGTCGCGTTATGATGACGAAACCGGAAATCGACCCGTGCTTTGGGGTGCAAGAGCTTCTGGGAAAATGAGTTCAATGCAAGTGAAAGGTAGTTTCAACTGGACTACAGCAGCTCTCACTGCTTCTTGTTGTTCCGGATCGCGACAGTGGCACATTGTTCGGTTCGACAACAAGCCATGGAACTATTTTCAGGGGGATTCTCATGAATCAAAGGGGCAAATACTTAATAAACAATCCCGGCAGCCTTTGAATCTAAAGCCCTCAAGGTGTTAATTTGACCTTTGGGATATGAGTTGGTGTGTCCAAAAACGTAGTTGCTGTACTTTGGCTTTGTAGGGCAGAATAGCTCTGCCATGTCAGTGCGTTGAGGGAATACAACAGTACTTCCTGTGAATATACTCGCTGGGCAGTGGTCACACAGACAAAGGACACTTTCTCTCCCAAACGTTATTGTTTAAAGGAGAATTCCATACTAGAAGGCTTTCTTACCTTTATTTGTAGTTGTTACGTCCCCACCAAAGAGGTCCAGGTGTTATTTGTTGCAAAAGTGCATTATTGGCTATTTCCCCTACCATAAGCCCTCAATGGGGGTTGGGTTTTTGTGCTAATTAGCTTATTTCCATCAAACTAAGTAGTAAAGTGTGCCGCTTGGGATACTATTTACATTATGATTTTTGAGCGATGGAAATAAGCGAATTAGCACAACACCCCAATGCCCCATTCAATTCAATGCAATTCATCGAGGGCTTATGGTAGGGGAAATAGCCAATAATGCGCTTTTGCACAAAATAACACCTGGACCTCTTTGGTGGGGACATAACAACTACAAATAAAGGGAAGAAAGCCTTCTAGTATGGAATTCTCCTTTAAGTTTAGTTTAGTTTGCGATGCACACAGAACTAGCTGTCTGAGTCAAAGAATAGACCCTGACCTACAATGGGGTGTCGTGTAACCCCAGTAAACCTATACATTTACCACTTTTCCACATTTACCGTTACATACTTCACCAAAGGACACGACTGGTTTTTGAAATGCTGTAAGTTCTATTAAACACATACTGATTGGTGCCCACGGCCACAGGACAGTACATTAAGTAATGGACACACAACATACACCAAACAAATACATCCAAAGTGTTACAACTAAACGATGTGTTGACAATACCCCCAATAATAAATATAAGTAATTAGTTTAAACTCCAATATTACTATTCTCAAATGATGTTAATATAACTGATCAAATTTAAAACACGTATACTGTATGTGCCAAATATTTTTGTAATGGTAAACAAACCACATATACAGTATGTGTGAGGGGGAGTCATACAGTACAGTACTGATAAAATATGCTGAGCTCAAAAAGAGTCAAAATGCATTTGACGCATGCATTCATGCATACTGTACATAAAGCCTTAGATCAGTTAGTTTACATTTCAGTGGCCTGGAGATTTTAATCCTTATCATAACTGCATTTACTTACATTAAGGTCTATATTTACATTCTGTAATGGGACCGTTAAAGATTAAATTTAAATCCTTCCACCTATCCGAGTCCTGTGGAAGGGCATATTTGAGCATATTTTCAAATGTTCGTCAGTCTGAAATGGTCAGGGAATAATCTCTTTATCAATTGGAGAGATTAAAGCCACATTATAAACAGTATTTCACATTGGTAGCATATAACCTTTTACCACTTCTGCTTGCCTACAGCAGGGGTTGTCAACGTTTTTGGCTGGGGACCCCCGGAAATGCTTTGGCCATGTCTCGCGACATTCTTTTTTCTAATTATTTGATCTGCACAAAACATTGTGTTTATTGTGATGATTTGTCACGATCCGACTTGGCTTTGGCGCAACAGTCTTTAAATAAATACTTTTTGAAAAGTCTATGAGGAAAATGAACAGGAATCTTTTTCCTGGGTTCTTGTAGGGACTGCGACGCTCTATTCTCAATGTCAATGTGTAATATTAGATTATTATCAAATTAAATACTAAACGGATGGTTATAGTAACAAAGGCTGCCTTGGTCAGCTCTTGGATGTCACAAAAAAACAGCTGTGTTTTGCCAAAGTGAAATACTGCCTTAAAGCATTTGTGACCAAATACTGCTAATGGATATAAGGTCGGGGGACTTGACATGACTTAAAAGGCCTGCTGGCTGACTGACAGGGCTTGGCATCCAGACATGCACACAGTCCAATTTACACTGAAGAGACTTGGGAGAGGAACATTACAGAGGCCAAAGGTCACAGCTCAACGTGTTCCTATTAAGGCTTCGTCTGCTTCTCTCCACACTGAGCTCTCCTGACACGTCTGCAGACAAAACCTCTCTCTGCTCATAACGTATAATCCTTTCATAGCGATTTACTTTATAGAGCCATTGATCCGGGGCAGCGCTATGCTTCAAGACATTAGGCTTTAGACAACTTGCTTGATAACTCGAGTGCAAGTGAATCACTGCATATTCCATAAACCCATCCAACTCGTTATGCATTATTTATACGGGAAAGGCACGGCCCTGATCGCAATGACCGACAAATTGCTAACGCTTAAACAGTCGTCAGTGTGAAGAGGCAGAGAGAGAGCCGAGCCGTTTATTGAGCTGCAGGGAGTGATACAGTGTACGGGGCCTGGAATAGGAATTTGATGCCGGTCTCGGGTCAGATCAGGGATGAGCTTTGGATAGGGGGGGGGGGGGGTTCAAGTGTGCTGTGAGGTGACAGGACTGGTTTGGAGACTGACCTTTCTTGCGGCGTCCTTGCTGCCACACTCCCCTTTATCGTACCACCATTTGTTTTTCAGTTTGTCTAAGATGGCCTGCTCATTGAGTTTCAACACCGCTAGGTTTACTGGGATTCTTCCAACCGTAAGGAAATAACATAAATAACATAATCATACCATGTTATTTTATGTTATTCGTTCAGAAACAGCAGCAAACACACATACACGTTAATGCTTGATTATTGGAAAAACTGACACACACACACACACACACACACACACACACACACACACACACACACACACACACACACACACACACACACACACACACACACACACACACACACACACACACACACACACACACACACACACACACACACACACACACAAAGCATTTACATGTTAGAGACATCAGTCAAAGTGATATGCATTAATACTCCATCTATCTTAGTTATCTTTCTCCCTATAAGGCAGTAGATGTGTATTACTATATCACTTTGGGTAACCGGCACACTGCTTTACCCTCCATTACCCGTTACACCGCAAATCGAGGTATACACGGCCAAATTAATTACGTCCGATTAAATATTACAAAGCCGTTAAACATAATGCATGGATGCACGCGGCACTCAAATATCACTGCATACACGAGAGACTCGACTGTTTCAAATCCAGGCTCTGGCTCCATTGAGACCAGAGTCATTTGTGTCTAAAGCAGAGGCGATTTACTCCCTCTGCCCTTTCTTAAGTGGAGCCAATATAAAGCAGAATGATTCCTCGATGGGGGCATCCCCGTGGCTGTTTCTCCTCCCCATAGAGGTACAGTGGAGGTGGGTTGGCAGAGAGGTGGTCACAGTGTGGGCTGCCGGTTACCCTCCCCACTGTGGCGGGCGTTACCCGCTGGTTTAGTCAAACTGGCTCTGACCTTGGAATCCCCTCCCCCGCTGCCGCACTCTCCCTTGTCGTACCACCACTTGTTTTTCAATTTGTCCAAGAGTCCCTGCTCGTTGAGTTTTAACACTGCCAGGTTAACAGGGTTTCTTGAGAAAATGATAATAAAACCATTAGGGAAAAGAACACTCTATAGGTGGGACACATTAGTGAATTAGTGAGATTGGTTTTACGGAGGTGGTGGTGATCATGACAACTGCTATGGAGCAGGGACGTGGCTACATGTCTGATATTATGTAAGTTGCATATCTGTAATGGATTGGAATGCTGGGCGGCCATATTGGAGTCAGGTTTTACCAAGCAGGGGGCCCTCAGAGGGAGGCAGATCAGGCATGTGAAGATGCTTTAGATAGGCTACAGAAGTCAGTCTGTGTGGGTGGGTAATCTCCTTTCAGTTGTCACTAGCGTCCACGTTGCTACGGAAACCTCCCCTTTCAATATTCACACCGCACGACTGCCCAGGGGTTTGTGATGTTCATTTACACAAACCTATCAGCGTTCCCAAATGCACTGAACAACGTTCCCAAATGCACTGAACAACGTTCCCAAATGCACTGAACAACTGAAAGGAAACACCACATCCAATACATCTCCACCACGGTTGTCTGTCTCCCTCTTACTCTCTCTTGCTCCATGTCTCTCTCTCTCTCTCTCTCTCTCTCTCTCTCTCTCCATTAAGTGTGTGTGTTTTCCGAAGCTGACCAGCTGTGGAGAAGCGCTATCTAGACAGATTATAATAAACTGATAGCTAGTAATTTTAAAATTGGTACTTTTTTTTGTTGCTATATCAGTTACCAATGTCATAATTGGATGGGGGATATTCTGTCTTCCTCTACAGGTAATGCAGACAACCTTTTTTTTCAGCCGGTAAAACCTTGGAATTCTTTCTCACACTTCAAAATTGAAAGAAAGAAAGAAATCATGGTGTGTGTGGCCATGAATAGTCCAGGAACCTGCTGGTTAAATGATTGTTGGTTAGTTGGTTGGAGGCTAATGGATGTCGGGTGGGATGTGTAGGAGGGATGGATGCATGCATGGGACTGGCATGGCATTACTGCATAGTACACATGTCAAACAGTATAGTCATGAGAGAAACTGCGTTTCAAAGACATTGTTAATACAGCCTGTGAATTGAATAGGCTACATTTACATCGACTGAGCACGGTTTCTTTTCAATCTGCCAGGTTCAATTAGACGAGCACTGAAATATCAATGAAATCCAATCTAGACTGGCGTTATGTGATCTTTAAAACGCCGCTTGGCAGAGCAGGTATGATTGAACCTGGCCTTTTTGTATTCACAGGACATTCACTATAGCGCCTGATTCTGAGTGGATGACAGAAGCAGTTAGTCTGTCCCTCTGACAACGAAGAAAAATACAAAAGCCCTACATTTCGGTTCGTTTTAATAAATGTCCATTATCTGCTAATGAAACTCCAACTTCCTTGACAGTATCAGACGTCTGTGTGTGTGTGAATGCCCAGGGTCAGGGTGGCAGCGGCTGAATGCCACACACTGCTCTGCTGGTAATTAACACCATAGCAGACAGATAATATCTTCAGCACTTGTCCACTGCTGGACTGACTGTACGCCCCAGCCCACTGAGAGTACGTTGCAGGGGATTCGATTAATTTCACCCCTTGTCTTATCACTAATACAGTGTCGAGTTGCTGTATGGAATCTAATTTGTGGTTAAAATGTAAATCGAGAGCCCCTGGGCCCCGAGTGAAGCTTTAGGTGCCAAAGGAGTCTGTCCATTTCAACCTCTGCCCGTCCACCAAATATGGACCCCGAGATGAATCCTTAGTGAATTTGAATGAAGTCTCCCCTTATGGCTGCTTTCATCAAATTGAATGAGGCTTATCAGAAACAGATTAAAATGCTTCAGATGCCCCGAAAGAAGATGTGTTTTACTTGCATAATGGATGAGAGATTCCGTGCGTGCGTGCGTGCGTGCGTGCGCCAAGTCTGAACCAACTTGTTTGTATGAAGGTGTGAGTTTGCGGGCCTCCTTGAGAAGCTTCAGAGCAGATCAAATCCTTCTTTGGGCTTTGAGGAAGGCTAAAGGCTCAGGATGTAATGAAAAGGGCGTCGCTGAAGGAGGTGGCCATCATCTCGTAGTCGTCCCCCCCCCCCCCACCCCCCCAACACACACACACACACACACACACACAAGATGCTCTACAGCAGTGGTTCCCAAACGTTTCAGCTCAAGATCCAAACAAGAAATTAGACGTTTTTGCAGAGGACCCAAACTAGTGGAAACAGCAGATCTACAAGCTCACAACGTGGCACGAAGCGCCACGTTGTGAGCTTGTAGATCTGCTATTTTCACTACTTCTTATTTATTTATGGAATTTCTTCAATTTCTTCATGAATTGAATTCATCAACAATTTAGCGTTTTGGGAGAATATTTTTGGTTTTGAAATAAGAATAATTCAAAAGAAAATGTAGGAAACAAAACATGTAGGGACCCCCCCAAAAAACATTCCACGACCCACAAATGGGTCCCGACCCAGCGTTTGGGAAACAGTGCTCTACAGACACGTGCACAAGTCAATTTGGGGTCATTATGACATTATGGAAAAGATGCGTATGAGACACACCTGCTATGAGGTTAAAAGAAAATTCTCGTGTGAGACATTTTTCGAGGACATACATCCAACACATGACGACGTGAAGCAAAATGTGCCAGGTGTTGCAATTAACAGCCTCTCGCCAAACAGCATGAGATGAATGCGCAACGTGGTCAAGTGAAATATATTCATCATGCAACGGGCTTCGATTAAAAGCATGTGCACAAACATCCTCCGCATACAGACGCTTACCTGAGCGCAGAGCCCTTGGGGGTGGCGATGCCATAACCCTTAGAGTCCAGGTTCCCTCCCACCTTCATGGTGTCGCAGGGCTTCCGCTGCTCGATGTACTCGTTCATGGTGGACTCCAGCAGGTACGCGTACTTCCCCTTGGACTTCCTGACCCTCATCACCCCCTCGTCCGTCGTCTTGACAAACACGGACGGGTCCGCGGACTTCATGTAGGACCACATCTTCTCAAACACGGCTATCTTGGAGCGCTGGAAGGACGCGCGCACAGCACAGCGCGGGGGGCGAGAGTGAGTGAAAGAGAGATCAACAGACAATCGGACCGACAGGCAGAAAGAGAGAGAGAGAGAAATCACAGACGGAGAGAAATCACAGAGGTATAAGTGCATTCTCCAAGCTGGTTTTCAGAAATTATTGTTGAGCTTGAGCTAAAAAGTTTGGGAACCACTGCTGCTATATGGAATGACCTGGTCGGGGGGGGGGGGGGGGGGTCGAACCCCCGACCTCCCAGTCTTAGGGCGGACCAAGCCCGCAGCAAGGCCTGCCAGCGTTGAAGCTGCGAGACGTAGTGGTGAAAGCTGGAACTGCAGGCGGGCCTCCTGCATTTATAACAAGGAAACCCTGTGTAGCTGGGTTTAACATTGAGCGCTCGGTTTGCAGTTCCGCATTTGACCACCAAAAAGTGGTGGTCAAATGCGGAAGTAGAGCGTTCTTCAGTGTGCTTCAAAACACCACTGAGCAACTTCCATTGGAATGAATAGTGGGGGGGCGGGGCTGTCGTTCCGGTCCTCCCTCTATCCTTTTATAACTCGGGCGGACACTCTAACAGCATAATTATGCTGCGTGCATATCTCTTTTCACCAGCTGATGATCTCCATCAGGTCCTCACCCTGAAGAATTCTTTGGTGGATCCAGCGTCCAGCGTTCCGTATGCTATCTCAGTCTGCTTGGCCAGGTCCTCGGCGCTCTCTATGGGAGACACCATCCTCTCCACTGTCAGGAAGGCAGCCAGGTTGGCTGTGTAGGATGAGATGATGATGAGGGTGAAGAACCACCACACGCCACCCACGATACGCCCAGAGAGAGACCTGTACAGGTAGAGAGACGAGTTCAGGTTGTTATAGAGAAATACAACAAATAAGGCCATCACAATACTATAACAGAAATGCATGGATGTTTGTTGTTTCTGTTTACCCATTTTACCCATGCTGGGCCGGAACCCCTTTTCGTGTTAGCTTTATGTTATGCTTTAGCTATTGAAAAATAGCAGATCTACAAGCTCATAGCGGGCCACGGAGTGGCACGCTACGAGCTTAATGACTGACATAGAAACATAGCTTTTTCAGAAAACTGTCAGGATGTAGAAGACATTTTTAGAATCTGATCTCAGGTCAAAATGGGTTAAGTGTGCACCATTGCTAGGCATGTGCCATGCATACAGCACAGAACATTGCCAGTGACAGTGTGCATGGTGTCACACTGTCACAATAAGAACATTGATAGTGACAGTGACGTGGTGTCACACTGTCACAATAAGAACATTGATAGTGACAGTGACGTGGTGTCACACTGTCACAATAAGAACATTGACAGTGACAGTGACGTGGTGTCACACTGTCACAATAAGAACATTGATAGTGATGTGGTGTCACACTGTCACAATAAGAACATTGACAGTGACAGTGATGTGGTGTCACACTGTCACAATAAGAACATTGACAGTGACAGTGATGTGGTGTCACACTGTCACAATAAGAACATTGACAGTGACGTGGTGTCACACTGTCACAGTAAGAACATTGACAGTGACAGTGTGCATGGTGTCACACTGTCACAGTAAGAACATTGACAGTGACAGTGTGCATGGTGTCACACTGTCACAGTAAGAACATTGACAGTGATGTGGTGTCACACTGTCACAGTAAGAACATTGACAGTGACAGTGATGTGGTGTCACACTGTCACAATAAGAGCATTGACAGTGACAGTGTGCATGGTGTCACACTGTCACAGTAAGCACATTTTAAAGCTACAATCTATGTCCGTTGCCTCCCTCTCCTGTCTGTAAATAACTGTCACAAATAACAATACTGAAAATAGATATTGTCATCCAGTCCTACCCGACAGCAGGTTAGAAATGTATCAATGGAAGCAGTGACGGCGGTAGGGGGTGCTTTGGGCCAAATATTCATGGAATAAATAAAATATACAGTATGAAAGACAGAATTGACTTACTTTTATATAAATCATTACTATAAAATCATACTTTTTATTTTTGGAATGATGGATAATACTGAAATAATCCATAACCTTTATTTGCTATGGGGGCGAGCCTTCCGGTTACCGTAGCCTTTCATTCGTTCTCCGTCACGTACGCATTGCAAATCTCCAATCAACAGAGCTTCCGCCTTAGTTCATAGTTCACATTAACCTGGCTGTGTTGACTGAATTTTCGGAGGGAACTTTGTAGAGCCGGCTACCTACCTAACCAAAACATTATAGCTTCTATAGTGCCACGTTTGGTTTAAGCCCAGTGTGAATTTAATAATGGACCGTTTTATTGTAATTGGTAAAAAACGACGTCTGAGAACAGATTCAGTGGACGACTCGGCTGACGGTGGTGAAACAGCGGCCGCCGCCGCTCCCAATCCGCCGGTTCCACCACCACAGAGCAGCAGCAGTATTGGCGGAGGAAGAAGAGAATCGAGAGGAGAATGAAAACATGGAGGAGGAGGACGACATTCATGATGTGAATAATGTGGTGTTTGAGGACACAGACTCGTCGGGTGATGAAGAAGAGGAGGTAAACTTAGCCCTGCCGTCTTCTGCAGCAGATCCAGGGTCAGAGAGCGAACATGGACAGCCTGAAAATGAAGCCACTCAGGCCAGGGGAGCAGATTCTGTCATGGGCATGGTGCAACCAGCTGACAAGCCTGCTACTGGCAAGAAGACACCACCTAGCCCTATGGAGTTAAGCCAGGATCCAGCTTCTGTCATGGGTATGGTGCAACCAGCTAACCAGCCTGCTACGGGCAAGAAGACACCACCTGGCCCTATGGATTTAAGCCAGGATCCAGCGGAGGGGCCGAGGCGTCCTCAATTAAGGTCTTATCCTAATAGGAAGTTTGGATCTCAATCAAGGGCGTTTAAAAGCTGTTCGTTCTGGGTCTATTCTGTGTCAGGTAATGCTGCGTTCTGCTTTGCATGCTTCTGCTTTGCATGACATGTTTTTCAGCCTGGAGGTCATATTGAAAATACCTTTACGGATGTGGGGTGTCGCAATTGGAGAAAAGGCACCATGGAAGTTCTGCCCATAAAAAAGCAATGGAGGCGTGGAGTGAATCTAAGTTGAGAGACAAAAGTGGGTCACGGATTCTAACTCAGCTTGATGCTGGACATTCCAAGGTGATGATAGCAGAAAATAGGCAGTAATTGAGACACTGCGTTATACAGCTTGTCAAGCAATTGGTCAAAGGGGATCCAGTAAGGCTGGTTCTGGTCAGCACACATCCGGAGCAGCGGAGACACATCGTTGGCCAATTGGCCTCTCACTATTTGCCTCTGATAAGAAGAGGTGAAATAATTCACTTGTTTGGAAATACCACGTGAGTGACGAGATAAAAGAGGCAGAGCACTTCGCTTTAATGGTTGATGAAACCAAGGATATAGATAGATAGATAGATAGAGTTTTTATTTAAGTGTCCTACATCATAAGATGCCCAGCCCGCACGGGCTTACAAGACACTCACAAAATTGTACATATATAATAATACATATACACAAATAGGCAGTTACTCATGGATACATCGTTCTCCAACGTAACTGCCATGCCTTCTCTATGAATTTTCCAAAAACAAAAACTTCATTACTGAACAACCAATTTAACATAAAACACTCAGACATCCAAAACAGATCTGGGTTCTTATCCTGAATTTTTTCAAATAAAACAGTTCTTAAATCATGGTATAGTGGACAGTAGAAAACAAAATGAAACTCATCCTCTACAACTCCCAGGTCACAAAGAGCACACAGTCGCTGCTCCTCAGAAACGCCAGTATATCTGCCAACCTCAACTGCCAGAGGCAAAGCACCAGATCTTAAAACAGTTTCCGTGCCGGGAATGGATTACTCCAGGTTAATGTCGCTGCCATAAAAGACTTACGCGACTTTTGTTTTATGTGTTTAATCCGCCGTAATGTAAACAAAAAAAAGAAAATTCTTTTTCGCCGCTTAGGAAGAGAGGAGGTGCATTTCGTGTTGACAATGAACCGGAAATCGTCACATGCTGTGAGCTGCTAGGGCTTCTGGGAAATTGAGGCCAATGCAAACGCATTGGGTTCAACGCCTCATGGAGGCGGGTCCTGTGCTGCCTCTTCTCGGTGTAGCAAGATGGCGGGTGGTTCGATCGTTCATAACAAACGGGGGGAGCTATTTTCGCTCGATTTTCGCGGATTAAAAGCCCAAATAATTCAGCGTGTGCTCTAAAGGTAATACAACAATCTCGGCAGTGAAGGGGGGTTGATTAAAATGCGGGTTAATCGTAAAAAACAGTCAAACTGTTAATTGGGCACAGAAGGACCTCTGTCCTCTTTTTAAATTAAATGCAACATAAGGTTCAGTCATGTAATCCTCTTTAAATTGAATATAACTTCTCAATTTCGCCTTCTTCACAATGTCCACCCTCCATTTCTGCTGATGTAACACTGACAGTTTATATTTGACTGTATTAATGTTACATTGAAGGTTATTTAAAAAATATGGGTTTAAGTCAGAAATTGAGAAAATTGAGGAGACCTCTCTTATCCATGGATGATTACATCTCTTATTCCAATTAAATATAATTTTTGTAAGCCTCTCTTCTGGCAGTTGGATAAGGCGATTCCATAACCTGATCATCTCACATCTCTGCTTTGTCAGGCAGCTTTCCCAACCTGTGTCACCTTCAATGGCCAACTTAGTGGTATACTTATGCACCCCGAGAAAACACCTCAACGCTCTACTCTGAATGTTTTTACATTCGGTAGCCTCCTCAAAGCCCCACACACCTGCTGCATAAAACAGAATGGAAGAGACCATGGCGTCATAGAGCTTGGTAAATGTAGCAAAACCTAAATCAGGGCAAAATTTCATTTTACTTAATATGGCACCTAATGCTCTACCTGCTGAGTCAGCCAATACATTCTTTCCCTCAGAGAAACTCATATATTCATGAAAAACAAAACCTAAGTATTTGTATGAGGGGGAATAAGTCAAAGATATTGACCCGAACATAAAACTGTGGTTACTTTGCTGTACAGCCTTCCTTCTGAAGTGTATAATCTGAGTTTTCTCTCTGTTAATCGAAAGTCTCCATTTACTGCACCATAGACATGCAATATTCAGCATTTTTTGTAAATTTGACTCATTTTCAGCCATCAGAGCAATATCATCAGCATATAAAAGAATACTCAAATTAATGTTTTCCATTGTTATACCCAAATTGGCCTGCTTAATTTCCTGGGCTAAATCGTTTACAAAAAGGGCAAACAAAGTGGGGGAGAGCACATCACCTTGCTTCACACCAAATGGTGTGGGGAACCAACCAGTTCTGAGATCATTTAACTGGAGGCAAGCGACTGGGGCTTTGTATAAAGCTTTGATGGCATTATAAAATGTACCACTAATACCAGAGGAAAGTAACTTATATTCTAACAGGTCTCTGTTGATCCAATCAAAGGCTTTTTTAAAGTCAATAAAACAGACAAATGTGTTTTTACCCTCCTCTAATCTAGCTCTTACTATAGATGATATAACAAAAATATGGTCAATACAAGCCCTGTTTTTTCTGAAGCCGTTTTGTTCATCCACCAACATGTTACTATGCTCCAGGTAATCAGTAAGTCTTTTATTTAAAACACTGGAATAAAGCTTATAGACTGTACTGAGCAGACTGATGCCTCTATAATTTAGAGGCACTCTAGGATATAAGTGAAAAGGAGCAGATCTGTTGTTTTGCGTTACTTAAAAAATAAACGACATTTCTGAAGAGTTCCTTGATTTCGTTGTTGCAGAAAGCTTGGATGCAAACTGTTTACTCGGGTCCATTAAAGATACACTGGCCAAGTGGAACATCGATAAAAACGCATGCATCGCCCAGTGCTACGATGGTGCATCAGTAATGTCGGGATGCAGTAATGGTGTGCAAGAAAGGTTTCGTCGGGACGTGCCACAGGCTATTTACAGTACATTCATTGCTTTGCCCACAGGTTAAATATAGTGTTGGTTGACTGTGTGCATAAAGTAAAACCAGTGGCAGAATTTCACTTGTGCAGATACAGATACAATTTGTTTTCTGGATCTGTAGTTCACAATCAGTTTGTCGGCAAGCAGCGACAACTGGAGCCCACCAAACCAGTGGTGGAACTGAAAAGATTATCAGACACGAGATGGGCCTGTCAGTCTGCAATAAAAAAAAAACTATGCCTGCTATCATAGCGACTTTGGCAGACGTGCGCGGCCAGTCAAATCCTCACAGATCAGCAGAAGCAAGGGCACTCACTGGAGTGATTGACGGAGAGTTTGTTTTGCATGTCACTATGCTAGAACACATCTTCAGCCTCACAAAAAGGCTAAACGACCACCTACAAGCCACTAATTTGGAGCTGGCATCTGCCGATGATTTGGTCTGTACCCTTATCATCGGCCTAAGCGAGATACGCAGTGGTGAATCATGGAATGCAATCTGGGAGCGTGCCGATGGAATCGACCCCCGGTGAGAACAAGGGCACCCCCCTCCGCCACCTTCAGGAGTTTGTCGTGGACAGCCACGCAGCGACAAGAGAGCACGGTGAAACCTCAGATCACTATCGACAGCACTGTTACTACCCTGTAATCGACCGATTGTTGAGTGAATTAAAAACACGTTTTTCTTCACAAAGCAGTGACATTCTGAAAGGAGCAACAGCCCTCGACCCCAAACACAAAACATTCATGGATAAAGAGTCCCTCTGGCCAATGGCTAAACATTATGGCATTACTGAAGAAAAGCCCTCTGCTGAACTGCACAGAGGAAAAAGACCAATTGAAAAGAAAAGAAGAAATGGAGAGGTCATTAACAGCACAAAAGATGTGCTGTTCGTGAGCATCGCTTGTGAGAGGAGTTTATCCTGCCTCCGCAGGCTAAAGACCTACTTGAGGAACAAAAGTGGAGGAGATGCCCGAACCAGCAACCTGGGAGTACTGGCCATCATTTCCAGCAAAACAAAAAAACTGGATGTTGAAGAAGTGATTGAGCGCTTTGCAGCCAACCACAGCAACAGGCGGATCGTTCTTCTGTAACTGGTGAGTACAACACAAACAGTCTGTTCATATGCTAATGTTTGGCCGCCGTGCCTCACTGTGCGAGTATAGACTGTACGCCTACTTGTGTATATTCCTGTCTCCATGGCAACATAATTGATGAGATCACGTATAGTAGTAGCCTATTTGTAGTAGTATTCGATTCTAGCCTAGTTTTGATCACAGTATTTTGTATTAATCCACTTATGCGGTGTCCACGTTTACATTATATGGTGGTAACCACTTTTTTCCGTGTGTGTGTGTGTGTGTGTGTCCATTTACACTCTGCAGATCTCTCAAACTGTGGTCTGTGTGTATGCTGTGCCGTCACTGTGCCCCGAAGAGCCCAAGGAATGTACAATTAGGCAAAGTTCATTATAATTGATTAATTGGAGGAAGGTGTTGCAGAATAGTTTAGAGTTCTCGGAAGAGAAGAGAAACAATGGCTGCTTAATTGTTTATTTTGTCTGAAGGACAATTAAAGTGCACACCTGTTTGCCTCCGTCAGCCTGTAA
Organism: Protomyctophum parallelum; assembly: GCF_964188405.1. Taxonomy (NCBI): domain Eukaryota; kingdom Metazoa; phylum Chordata; class Actinopteri; order Myctophiformes; family Myctophidae; genus Protomyctophum; species Protomyctophum parallelum. The sequence continues at coordinate 14,463,258 of NC_139711.1, forward strand.
CATTAATAGAACTCAACCTTATTTTCTGTCTCGACCTGAATCATTCTATTTGGAAATTAGCCGGTGACGGTGTCACAATAATGATTTGCATTGTTGTGTCACACTTATTACGTGTATTTACGTTATGTGACCTATAAACTAGGACCATTGAATCATTTGAATGTCATTTGTCGTAGTATATATATATTATTCATTGTTTTTGCCAAAAACCAGTAGCCCCTGCTAAAAGAAAAACAGCCCCCCCATAGCTCCCCTATGCACAAATGTCTGGAGCCGTCGCTGAATGGAAGAGATCACCTCCGCCTCCGCAGATGTACGATAGCTTTAAATCCCTGTGTATCGACCATTATTGCCAAGTATCGGTATTCACACTTCCATGAATGCTGTGCCCAATGTCTGTTGTAGATGTTATAAAAAATACATACGTAAATAAATATTAACAAATGGATAAGTAACTCAAGCCTGGGAAAACGTTGATTTTCATTAAAGACATTCCCTAAATAAGTAAATGATTTCCACCACTACACTACCAGTGACCTACATTCCATGACATCCTATCCACACACTTCATTCCACCAGGCTTGGAGAGCTTAGCCCAATGTGCTGAGACAAGATAACCAGCACCACAAAGACCCATTCACCTCAACCATGCCAAATTAATCTCACTTTAAGAAAGTTGCCAATATGTTATAAGGAACAACAGCCATTAATTGCAGGAGATTAATGGGGAGGAGAGAACATAATATAGCCACTACTGTACAAGCACTTTAAAAAACAAATGGTTGATTTGCGAGGAAATCCACCCCCCCGCCCCCCTGCCCCCTGCATGTGCGCTAGTGGTGGATATTGCTTGCAGTCTCACGATAGATATACATCACGATACAGAGGCCACAATAAGATATATATCGATATATCTCGATTAAACATTTATTCAAAATAAATGACCATGTTGCACAAATACAATAAAGCACTTTCAATAAATTAAAATAAATGTCTAAACATCCTAACAAGCACCGCACAAAAAGCATGGAATACAGATGTGTATATTACAGGAAACTCCTGTATATTACCGTATATTAACTGTATATGCCCGCTAAACTTGAGGTTTTACGGGCAAAATACAGTGCCCAATGCTGCCCACAATTGCCCGTTAACTCCTCTTTTCACGCAGTGAAGGGGTCTGAGAAGGGAGTGCATTGCAACGTGCAAGGGGAGCTTTGATAACGTTAATTAAACAGAGGTACGTTTGGCAACACTGCGTCACCCAGATAATTCATGCCCTTTATTGCTGTATCGATACAACAGCCTCTCGATCGATTCACCTATCCGGATTGTCGATCGATATATTGCCATATTGATTGCACACACGCACGCATGGACGCACGCACACATGCACACACGCGCACACGTTCCGTCTCCTCTTCCTCTCCAAGTCTCTCTGAAGACAGCCTGGACAGTGAGCAGAAAACTCATCACATTACACATCATGGATGAAGCTTACATTATGAATTCGGGATGCAACAGTACAGTAGTTCATCATTTTTGCTGTCAAAATAAACAACATGAGCATAAAGGTATGATTGTGTATGAAACAAGAGGAGGTGTGAGGGGGGTGCGGGGGGCACAGGTGATTTAAAATGGCTTTGAGATGAAGGCTGATGATCAAAGCGCCCAGGAAAACAAAGAGACCAGCTAGAGTCAATGTAGAACAAACAGAGAGAGAGAGTCTTTGAACATAGGTGGTGTGTAAATGAAAGCCATGTGCAGGAGAGGAAGATAGGAGGGGATCAGTTTTTCATGTGATGGTCAAAGGTTATGTTTTGGCAGAGGGATTCAAAACAAGCCTTTGTTAGAGCTGCTGAGCATATGATTCTCTGACGTTGAATTATGCATCAAAGTGTATATTTGTCAGCTGAATTCTGTTGAATAAGTGTTGGTCTTGTCAAGAGACATGGATGTGTGTGTGCCAGTGAGCCTTTAGTTTAGCTGCTCTGTGGAAATGGAGTCTGTATTCACATTGGTTGGGGTGAGATAACATTGAAAGAGGTGTTACAGTTGGGAAGACAAAAGAGAGAGAGAGAGAGAGAGAGAGAGAGAGAGAGAGAGAGAGAGAGAGAGAGAGAGAGAGAGAGAGACAGAGACAGAGACAGAGACAGAGACAGAGAGAGAGAGAGAGGGAGAGAGGGAGAGAGGGAGAGGGAGGAGAAGGAGCAGAGACTAGATTCTAGGACACTAGACTAGCTTTGGCAGTATACTCACAGAAACTGACAAACAAACATGCCAGCTAAAAGCCTGTAGTGCTGTAAGTAAAAGCTCTAATCTTTCTTAGGTTGTAGCCACAGTAGGCTACATGTCTTGAGAGACATCTTGCAGAAGCAGATACGTGTCTGAAACTTTGTCCAGATTTAAAGTATTTAAAGACGGGGTGCAATGGCTTTTTGGAGCACTCAGAAACGGAAAGCTGTGTGCTTTTGAACCAATCATAACGTCGCATCCCTTCAGGGTATGGGACGAAGCTCCGCTACATGCGTGTGCATGGCGCGTGTGGATGGCTTTTTATTCATGCAGGACTCGACACGTCATCACGCGGCACTTTTTCGTTCAAAGGAAGTCCTTCAAATTAGATTTTATGGACTTTTTTGTGGCTTTTCACCTTTATTTTATTTTATAGAGGGATGGGGTGACAGGAAATGGGGAGAGATATGGTGGGTGACACGCAGTAAAGGACGTCGGGACGGGAGTCGAACCCGTGGCACACTGCCAGACGGCTAAGCCAGACAATTTTTTATATAAAAATACACAAAGATGGACATTTCCCATTGTGGCGCTGAGTATGACGCTCAGCGTTGGGTTCCTATTAATAAAATGTGCACTGCAAAATCTGCCAATACTTCTCAGTACAAAACTGTCACTATAGGCCTGTGACCCCAGAGCAGGCCCTGACTTACTGAGTTGTTGAAGGCAAAAATGTGTGAAACAGGACACCAGCCATACATACCAGCTTTCTCTAAAACAGGCTGACAGCAGGGGATCTGATAAGGGCACATCTTCACTGTCTCCACATAGCCACAGCACATGAAGGCACATGTGCTGGATTCACTTCCTGGTTCCACACAAGAAAGCTTAGAGAAGGAAAAGACACCAGCGTCATGGTGTCACGTGACTGGACGCCGGGGCTGCGCCATGACACCCCACCACGCCCCCATGTGCCAAAACTCACACTGGAAGTTTGATGAATACATGGGAGTGGATGGGAGACCGCTGGACATCTTGTAAACAAACATTATTTATGAACGATAGCGACCTTTGTCATATCATCGGTCCAGGAATACAATAGAAGACATATCACAGATTGTTTTCCGACTGGGTGTTTTTCGACTTGCTAACTGTTTCATTTTACTCAGGAATTTAAAGAGCACAGTACGGCTCTGGGCTGAATGGGCTTATAACCTGACTCCGCCAGCTGGTGGCAGTATTGGGTTCACAATCCTGCCTTCAAAAGCCTAACATTACAAACTAAATAACGCTTTAAAAATGTTGAGAATAAAGGATTTTGCAATATTACAAGTCAGTGGTGTTTTCACTAAAGTAAAAGTTGCCTAGCAGTAGCCTATCACAATATGCTCTACAAGTGGTTAAGTTTCAGAATAAATACGCAAATTAACAGTAGCCTTAGGACCAACCCGCCTAGTATAATACAACAGTAGTTTTAAGTAGTACAATACAACGTAATAGTAGTCTAGTAATAACTAATAATTGTAGTGAAAGTATAATATTTGCATGTGAAATGTAGAGGTAATTAAACGATTTAAGTGTCCCTCAAAATATAGTAGGCATAGGCATGCCTTAAAGAAGTTAATGCTTGCTCTATCAACTCCAGACATTGCCTTATTCAGTTTCAAGTTAAATATGAATGAATGACTGGCTCACAGTCAGCTCAGGTATATAAACAGTTAAAGCTGTTGTTATGCAAAGTAGTGGCTATTTGAATTCGGCACGGTACTTTACACGGTGTGAAAATAGGGGGGGGCGCCAGTAAACCTAGACCACTACTAGGCACTTGTTGGTGATGTGTGATGTTATGTTACAGAAGCGTTTATTTTACAATGGTCTCAATCATTCAGAAAGTGTTTATTTATATGCTTGTCTATACTTTGCTCCATTCACTCTAATACATTCCCAGCAGTTTCGGCAGCAGATTCATCACTGTGTAGGCTACTACTTAAAACTACTGTTGTATTATACTAGGCGGGTTGGTCCTAAGGCTATATGAAAAAAAGTATTTCATTAAACACCACTGACTTGTAATATTGCAAAATCCTTTATTCTCAACATTTTTTAAGCGTTATTTAGTTTGTAATGTTGATGAATTAAAAACAATATAGGTATGGGGTTTGAAGGCAGGATTGTGAACCCAATACTGCCACCAGCTGGCGGAGTCAGGTTATAAGCCCATTCAGCCCAGAGCCGTACTGTGCTCTTTAAATTCCTGAGTAAAATGAAACAGTTAGCAAGTCGAAAAACACCCAGTCGGAAAACAATCTGTGATATGTCTTCTATTATATTCCTGGACCGATTATATGACAAAGGTCGCTATCGTTCATAAATAATGTTTGTTTACAAGATGTCCAGCGGTCTCCCATCCACTCCCATGTATTCATCAAACTTCCAGTGTGAGTTTTGGCACATGGGGGCGTGGTGGGGTGTCATGGCGCAGCCCCGGCGTCCAGTCACGTGACACCATGACGCTGGTGTCTTTTCCTTCTCTAAGCTTTCTTGGTTCCACAGCCCAAATACTTCCTGGAGGTGACAAACAGCCAGTAAGCTAACCAATGGCTGAGGGCCTGACACAAACAGCCAATCACAGGAATGCTCAGAGTAGAACGGAAGGTTTATATGAGTGAGCATGGGTCCTCTTGAAACAGATTCAAAACAACCAAGATGAATCCACAACCTCGTGTACATCGTGCACGATGAACCAGCCCTGTATTACACTGCACGGCGACCAAACGCAGCCTCACATTGACCAATGGTAAATATGAATTCATGCAACAACTATGAATAATGCTATCTATGTGTTGTGCTGTAAACCTGTAAACTGACAAATGTATTATGTATTCTGTCTCATCATTCAGGTTTTTTACCTAATCAAAAGGCTACTAACTAATCAAAGGCCTGAACAAGGGCTAACAACTAACCCGATCTAAAAGATCTAAGCTCATTGTGTTAAATGTATGTTTATGAAATCATAATAATAAAAATATATAAAGACAAGGAGTTATGTTATTTTAGGTTGCGAATGGCCTGAGATTTGAGTAAATACATTTGACCCTATGTGAAGTTGCTTCCCTTTCAGAGGGATAGGTAGCACGATATGTTATCAATTAGCAAAGAAATCGTAGCAAGCTATAAATCTGAACACCCATTGTTTTGGTATAGATTGTTAGGTCCATATGAGGTCCATAAGTGTGAAAAACCTATTTTTCATTTCCCTACATCTTTAAAATCACAGTTCATTCCTCTCTCCCCGGCCCTTAACAGAAGGAAGACAGTACACCTCAATGAAACATTCACCAGGTGGCCTTAAAGACAGTATAATGCCAAAGACAGTATAATTTCATAGCCTTGTAAAGAACCACTGATTAATCCATTACTCACAGCTGTGCCAATACATTATAGTTGAGCATTAACATTAAGAGCAGTGGAAACGGAAGCAGTAAATGCTATCATAAACGTGATCGCGCATAATGAGGTGTGTGCGCGTGCGTGTGTAAATGTGTTGAATCAGCCTGTGTGTACAGACATGCTCCCTCATGGGAAATGTGCATGTGTGTGCATACTGTACTAGTAGGCCTATGGAGCAGAAGGGGGGTGTGTGTGTACATAATCCAGACATTACTGTACATCTCAGTGTGTCAGAGTCAGACCACCTCCACCCTCGGTCGGGTGCAGCACTTTACTCTCATTACAATTCCCCTGGTCGGCCTCCTCTGTTCGATATGCTAATTAGCACGACTAATGTCTTTAGCGAGTGTAAAAAATGAGACGGTATAATGGCCACATTACAGTGGATTACAAATGACGGAGGTTTAAACGGGAGAGAAAATGTCAAATTATAGAGCAATTCTAAGACAAATCGGGGACAGGTCAATAGGTTTCTTCTATAAGTTTCGTCACCCGTCAGATTCAGGAGATGAGTTCTTAATGAATGGATGGATACAGGCATATGGCCAATATATTGAATATTGAATATTTCAATCCTCTGGTCAGATCACATCATCTCTTCAATTACTGAGGATGATGTGTAGACTCATTGTCATTGGTCATGCAAATGTCCCCGCCCCCTGAAATCAGCACCTTGCATCACTGCGAGACCATGTCACAAAGCACATGCATGACATGCGCATGCATAGACATCTGCATCCCAAGACCATTCGAGTCAATTTGGTTGGTCACGGGTTAAAAAGAAAGACAAATATATACAAAAATCACACCTGTGTAAACTGAGTGGTGCATCTCCCCTCGCTCCCCCCCCTCCTCTCTCTCTCTCTCTCTCTCTCTCATTAGCAGGCAACAGTGCAGCACTATCTGTCTCTGTTTCTGGCACAACAGCGCCCCTACTGGTACTAATAGTCATACTGGTGCTCAGTGATGTCACATAGGTGAACACAGACATTGCTGTTCCTTGGAGTGGTTGCACCACTCAAAAATATATTACAATTTACAATTTACAATTTAGGCATTTAGCAGACGCTCTTAATCCAGAGCGACTTACATTTAGGCAAGAACAAAAGCATGGGAATACATCACATAAAAGCATTTATCATGAAACATGCGTAAGCTAAGAAGGTAACAGTGGAATATCTATATGATGAAACTATACATACACTATACATAATAAACTATACATATTCACTACTATGCTATACATATGTACTATGGCGTGCTATGACTATATACAATACAATTATAGTGCTGTCTACATAACATGCTATAAGTCTGTGTCAAATGCTATCTAAGCCAACAGAAATGCTATCTATTATGAACACAAGCATTAAAACTAATTTAAAAGGCATCACTAGATATTGCACGTAGACCCACAAATAACTAAAAACTAAAAGCTAGCAAGCCAATAATCCAAAAGTCCAGTGGACTGCGTGCAGTTAAAGATTGCTGTTGGTACAAAAGTGCTCTTGAATCGTTGTCACAGAACTACAGACAGCACTAAAATAAACACATTATCCACATTCACATGGGGCTTAACTTAAGCCTTGTAAGGTATACACAACTTAAGCTTTTCTTCAGAGAAATACAAATGAGCAAATCAGATATCTATTGTCAGATAAATAACTGTGTGACCCTGCACATAATTACTGTTCTTCAACTTCTTGATAATAAACCAATTTCTTCTACAGTTCAACCAGAGACATGGACCACAAAAGAGACTATAGGCTATTGTAACCCAGGTTTATAATTGTATGTCTGTATTTGTATCTGTTTGTATGCATTTGTATGGTCACATGTACCATCTGCATCAGTTCACAGCTCATCACACCGATCACTCACTCACTCACTCAGTCACACCAGTTTCAATCAGCAATCACCACACCCTAGTATAAAGCACAGCCATTTTGTCTCAGTCAGTGAGGTGCACATCACTGGCTGTGGCAGGTCTGTATCCCTATCCTTCTGCAAACATTTTACCATTTTACTCTTCATTACAATACATAATATTAACACTGACACTGATGATTGGTTTTAGACTCCAAATACTGAAACTGATGAGAAAGAACTGAACTGATGAGCTGGATGAGCTGTTGCATTTGAACTGAATTGGTGAGTTTGTTTGAAATGTTGTTTGTTTGAAATGTTTGTTTGAAGTGTTTTGTTTTGTTTTGTTTGTTTTCATTTTTAATTGAAAAGATAATTTGACGTTTGTAAATGCTGGTTTATGCTGTTTTGTTGTTTTAGATCAGCTACTTTAATTATTTTGATAATATATTTAATTTGGCCTCTTTTGTGTTCAGGCCAGGTTTTTTCCCTTCGTTAATGCAACCCCATGATGATCCTGAACACAATGGCGAGCTAGTCCCAGAGCGATCCCCTGATTCTGTCCTACCTGGACGGTAGGATATCAGCTTCACTCACACACACACTTCCCCTCCATAACTGCATACACTCTAAAAACTGCCTCACATTCCCCCTGACTTGAATGACTTTGAACATAGACTTTGAACACACCATGACTGGATTTACACTTTTGGGTTGATTTATGTTATTGTTTGATATCTGAATTCATTGTTGTTGTTTATTTTTCTTTTGTCTTTTTCAATAATAATATCCTTAAGCATAATTTTCAGTCTCTTGGTTCTTTATGGTTTTCAATGCAAACTCCTTTCAATCATACGCCTACTTCTGACAGCAGTACTGGTCCAATATTCCCATATCACGAAGTATATGCTACATAATTGTGGCGAGCCAGCCAGGAGAAAGGTTTTTGATTTTCATAAAGGTTTACTCAAGTTTAAGGTTTAAATATGGAGGTGTTTGAAAGTATCAATATCAAATTTCCAAATGCAGTGTTGGTAAATGGACTGGTGGAGACAGAGGATTATGAGGAGGTTGTGGATTTTCTGAAGCAATATGGTTCAATTAACAAGACTGAAATAATCAATGACACTGAATCACAATTTGCTCACTATCTGGTTGTCGAATTTGTCTCGGGATCTGCTATGCTATCGCTAGAGCCGCTATTGCCATATTCTCATGTTACGGATGACAAAGGAAATACATTAATTATTCAAAACCTGTCTGATTTGTACACAAAGGGTGTAGGAAGTACAAAGACCCAATCCTACTTGGATGATTTAAAAACATTGTCTCAAGCTAGTGGAAAGGACTACAATGAAGTCCTCAAGGACATGATGTCTCAAATTGGTGACTCCATTGCTAGTCGCAAGTCACCGGAGGAACCAGCAGAGCAGCTGAAAACCTCACCCCAAACACCTTACAAACCCACTTCAATGTATACAGCTCAACCAAGCCCTAATATATCTCCTGATTTGAATCCCCCTGAAATCCAGCGGTATGTTGTGGAGCATATTGTTAAGACTGAGGACAATGCACGCAATGTTTCCTCTCAACGACTGAGAGTCTTTTCCGGCAAGGTACCAAGACCCTCTCATGAAGTTGACTATGATGCTTGGCGCTTCAGCGTTGATTTACTAATGAAGGATCCTGCTGTGTCTGATCTTCTGAGATCCAGAAAGATCCTTGAAAGCATTCTTCCTCCAGCTGCAGATATGGTGAAGCACTTGAGTCCAGACACTTTGCCTGTTGTTTATCTGCAACTGCTTGATTCTGCTTTTGGCACAGTGCAAGATGGCGACGAACTGTATGCCAAATTCATGGATACTGTTCAAGATGCTGCGGAGAACCCATCTGCTTACCTGCAACGTCTTCATGTAGCGTTGAATCTCACTGTCAAGCGAGGTGGCATTCCTGTCACAGAAGTAGATAAACACCTTCTGAACCAATTCTGTAGAGGATGCTGGGATAATTCTCTTCTTTCAGAGCTTCAACTGAAACACAAGAAAGCAAATCCCCCATCCTTTGCTGAGCTACTCTTGCTTTTGCGCACAGAAGAAGATCGTGAAGCAGCAAAATCTATGCGCATGAAACGGCATCTGGGTACTGGGAAACAGAAAGTGGCATCTAACTGGCAGGTTGCCCATAGTGAGAAGGATGAAAGTGATGAGGAGGAGAAAGGAGTGAGTGCTACACTGAAAGCCCTCACAAAGCAAATGGCAGAGATTCAAACTCAGTTAGCAGCGCTAACAGCTAACCAACAGAAAGCTAAAGGTTCCTTCTCTCAAACGCCAGCTAGTACCAGTAGTACCAGCAAGAAATCACATACAACTGGTAAACACAAACAACCTGTACAATACTCACAGTCCAAGTCACCAAGTCTCAGACCAAAACCCGGATACTGTTTCCGGTGTGGAGAGGACGGTCACATCAAACCACAGTGTGACAATGACCCAAACCCTGAACTCGTGGCGGAGAAAAGGAAGCAATTCAATAACAAGTGTCAAAAATGGGAGAAACAACACCCCGGTGACCAGTTAAACTAAAGACAGTTCCTGTTGTGGGACAAACGGGGACTGTAACGGCTCAATGTCCTAAGCCTAACCGCAAACGTTGTGCTAAACTCAACATGTCAAGTGCAAAGAACTCAGTCACTAAGCTTCCAAAAGGATTAGTTGGTTCCAGATGCACAGCAGTAGTCAACATTGCTGGTATTGATTTCAATTGTCTTATGGATACTGGTTCTCAAGTAACCACAGTTCCACTGTCCTTTTACAAGCAGAACCTGGCTGAGCAACCCCTCAAACCTATCTGTGATCTATTGGAGGTTGAGGGTGCAGCAGGACAGTCTGTTCCATATTTGGGATATGTAGAAATGGTTGTTCGATTCCCAAAAGACTTTGTGGGAACAGACATTGATGTACCAACTCTTGCACTTGTTGTTCCAGAGGTACGCCAAACTCCATCTCCAGTTCTCATAGGAACCAATACACTTGACATACTCTATGAGCAATACTTTGGTGGCAAGACACCGCATCATCAACCCAGTCAGTATGGTTACCGAGTAGTACTCAAAACACTTGAGTTACGGCGGCAACAACAGAACCAAGATGGAAGTGTTGGAGTTGTGAGAATGCTCAGTAAGACACCTACCGTCATTCCTGCATGCCACAGTGTCATTCTTGAAGGCTCCGCTAAGGTCCATAGTCCATCTGCAGATTGCTGGGTGATTGTAGAGCATCCCACCCAGTCATACTTACCTGGTGGCCTATGTGTCAAGAGTTGTCTCAGCACTCTTCCTTCAAATGCACCTTACAAAGTTCCTGTAATGGTCACAAATGAAACTGATCAAGACATTTCCATTCCCCCGCTCTGTGTCATTGCAGAACTTGGTGCTTTTCATTGCATCCTTTCACAACACAATGTGACTACTTCCCCAGTCTCAGACCCAGAGAAGCTGAACATCAACTTTGCTGATTCTCCACTGTCTGCAGAGTGGAAAGAGCATATCACCAACAAGCTCAGTGCAATGCCAGAGGTCTTTGCTCTTCATGATTTAGACTTTGGGTGCACAGACAAGGTGAAGCATCGCATTAAACTCCATGATGAAACTCCCTTTAAACATCGTGCCAGGCCTATTCATCCTCAAGATATCGAGGCAGTACGCCAACATCTTAACGAGTTGCTGGAGGCCGGTGTTATCAGAGAGTCTGAATCACCATTTTCTTCACCCATCGTGGTTGTGCGGAAGAAAAACAATGATGTACGGTTGTGCATAGACTACCGGAAGCTCAATCTTCAGACAGTGAAGGATGCCTATGCACTACCTAATCTTGAAGAGACATTTTCAGCACTAACCGGCTCCAAATGGTTTTCAGTGCTTGATTTGAAATCTGGATACTACCAGATCGCAATGGATGAAGTTGACAAGGATAAAACAGCCTTTGTCACACCCCTGGGATTCTGGGAGTTTAACCGAATGCCACAGGGAGTGACTAATGCACCCAGCACATTCCAAAGGTTGATGGAAAAATGCATGGGAGACCTAAATCTGAGGGAAGTCCTTGTATTCTTGGATGACCTTATCATTTATTCTGACACTCTGGAAGAACACGAAATCCGACTGATGAGAGTACTCAATCGTTTGAAAGAATATGGGTTAAAACTGTCCCCGGAGAAGTGCAAATTCTTCCAGACCTCAGTTCGATACTTGGGACATATTGTATCAGAAAATGGAGTGGAAACAGACCCAGAAAAAGTAAATGCCTTAAAATCCTGGCCAATTCCTAAAACCCTGAAAGAGTTGAGATCCTTCTTAGGGTTCTCAGGCTACTATCGTCGCTTCATAAAGGGGTACGCTGACATAGTAAAGCCACTCAATGAACTCACTCGAGGATATCCACCCTCACGCAAATCTACAAAGGGCAAGGGAACCAGTGATCACTATCACAATCCACACCAGCCTTTTGGAGATCGATGGACACCTACCTGTCAAGACGCATTCGAGAGACTCATAGAAACACTTACCACTGCCCCTGTTCTTGGTTTTGCAGATCCCAAGAAGCCTTACATCTTGCACACTGATGCCAGTGCCACTGGGCTTGGAGCCGCATTATATCAGGAGCAGGATGGGAAACTGAGAGCTATTGCGTTTGCCAGTCGGGGTCTGTCAAGCAGTGAATCCAGATATCCAGCTCACAAATTAGAGTTTCTTGCACTCAAATGGAGTGTAACTGAAAAGCTCCATGATTACTTGTATGGGTGTCATTTTACTGTAGTCACAGACAGTAATCCCCTTACATACATACTTACCTCTGCAAAGTTAGACGCAACCAGTTACAGATGGTTGGCTGCTTTGTCTACATTCTCTTTCAAGCTTCAGTACCGGGCTGGCAAACAAAATCTTGATGCCGATGGTCTCTCCAGGCGACCACATGAACTGTATCTGGATGAGGGCCAGTCTGAGAAAGAGAAGGATCGCATTAGCCGGTTTACCCAAGAACACTTAGCTGATGGCTCCCTTGAAGACGTCTCCTCCGATGTCGTCAATGCCATCTGTCAAAGTAGCTTGGTCAGAACATTGAATGATCCCCATGACCTTACTCTTGTGGAGTCTTTGGCAATTTCCGCTGATGCAATTCCCGACAGTTATGTTGAAGAGGATCAACACGGCTTACCTGTCATTCCTTCTCTCTCACACCTTGATCTTAAAGAGAAGCAGAGGTCCGATCCCTGCCTTCGTGAAATCATTTTCCAACTGGAAACAGGAGAAAAGGTTCCTCCAGCTGTAAGGAATGAGCTTCCTGACCTTCCCCTTCTACTCAGAGAATTGAATAGATTGGAGTTGCAAAATGATATCCTGTACCGAAGGAGACAAGAGAACGAACAAATTTCATATCAACTTGTTCTACCAGAAGAGCTGCGTGCAACTGTCTTGCAGAGCTTACACAATGACATGGGTCATATGGGCATAGAGCGAACCGTTGATCTTGTCCGTACAAGGTTCTATTGGCCCAGAATGTCTGCAACTGTAGAGCACAAAATCAAGACATGTGATCGCTGTATACGCAGAAAAGCTCTTCCTGAGAAAGCCGCACCCTTGGTGAACATAAGAGCAACACGCCCTCTTGAATTGGTGTGCATGGATTTCCTTAGCCTTGAGCCAGATTCCAGCAATACAAAGGACATCCTTGTACTAACTGACCATTTCACCAAGTTTGCCCTTGCCATTCCCACTCCCAACCAAAAAGCTAAAACAGTAGCTAAATGCTTGTGGGATAACTTCATTGTCTATTATGGCATACCTGAACGGTTACACACTGACCAAGGACCTGACTTTGAATCAAAGCTAATCAAAGAATTGTGTGAATTTTCAGGCATCCAAAAAAGTCACACAACCCCGTACCATCCACGGGGAAACCCTGTTGAAAGGTTTAACCGGACATTGCTCAACATGTTGGGAACCCTAGAAAACAAGCAAAAATCAAAATGGCGAGAATATGTGAAGCCCTTAGTTCATGCTTACAATTGCACCCGCAATGAAGTAACCGGGTTCACTCCGTATGAACTTATGTTTGGACGTTCACCACGACTGCCAGTTGATTTGGCTTTCAACTTACCTGTGAGAGGAGATCAGCAGAAATCTCATTCCCAATATGTGCAAAATCTCAAATCCCGATTGGAAGAGAGCTACCAACTAGCTTCTCGAAACTCTCTCAAAACGGCAGAAAGAAACAAAGCTCGTTTTGACAAACGGATAACTACCTCAGAACTTGAGGTAGGGGACAGAGTTTTAGTCAGACATGTACGCATTCGTGGGAAACACAAACTTGCGGACAAATGGGAAGCAGATATCTATGTTGTGATCAGTCGTGCAGGGGATCTTCCAGTATACACTGTAAGGCCAGAGAACAAAGCTGGGCCGAAACGCACCTTACATAGAGACCTTCTCCTTCCCTGTGGGTTTCTTCCCTTGACAACAGAGGAAGAATGCCCTCAGCCTGTCTCTGTCCGGAGGCCACGAACCCGTCATCACCCTGGCGACAATGAAACTGAACCTGTTGACGCAGACTTCCCACTGGAGGAGGATTCAGATTATTGGGTCTCACCGAGCCATGTTCAGCCAAAAGTTAAGCCCACTGTGGAACACAACTCTAATACTGGAGGCCAGACTGAGCCTCGTACAACTGTTGAGGAGCAATGTTCTGAACACAGTACAATGGAGGACTTACCTGAATCTGATGAAATGGAGGACTCATCTGAATCTGATGAAATGGAGGACTCACCTGAATCAACTGAAATGGAGGACTTACCTGAACCCACTGGAATGGAACATCTACCGGAACCTGTTGAAACACACATACCTGAACCTGTGGAAATAGAACACGTACCTGAAATAACTGGAAGGACCCACTTACCTGAAACCGTGGAGGAAACCCAACCTATCAATATTGAACCCGACGGAAACTTACTGGATGGAAACTCACTGGATGGAAACTTACCAAATGTAAACTTACCGGATGGAGAAATATCTGAGGACCCTGAAATGGACCAATCCACTGAACCTACAGTCATTACAACTCAACCTGACGCTGAGAGTTCACTTAGGCGTTCCGATAGAAGCCGACAAGCGCCTACAAGGTTTCAATATTCTCAGTTGGGCAACCCTTTGATAAATGTTGTTCAATCTTTATTTCAAAGTTTGTCTACAGCATACACTGATGCATTGAGTGATAGGGGTGTGCCTAGTTCCTTCCCCAACCCACAAATCCATGTCGTGTAACATGCAACGGGACGTGCATGGATTTAGGGGGGGAGGATGTAACCCAGGTTTATAATTGTATGTCTGTATTTGTATCTGTTTGTATGCATTTGTATGGTCACATGTACCATCTGCATCAGTTCACAGCTCATCACACCGATCACTCACTCACTCACTCAGTCACACCAGTTTCAATCAGCAATCACCACACCCTAGTATAAAGCACAGCCATTTTGTCTCAGTCAGTGAGGTGCACATCACTGGCTGTGGCAGGTCTGTATCCCTATCCTTCTGCAAACATTTTACCATTTTACTCTTCATTACAATACATAATATTAACACTGACACTGATGATTGGTTTTAGACTCCAAATACTGAAACTGATGAGAAAGAACTGAACTGATGAGCTGGATGAGCTGTTGCATTTGAACTGAATTGGTGAGTTTGTTTGAAATGTTGTTTGTTTGAAATGTTTGTTTGAAGTGTTTTGTTTTGTTTTGTTTGTTTTCATTTTTAATTGAAAAGATAATTTGACGTTTGTAAATGCTGGTTTATGCTGTTTTGTTGTTTTAGATCAGCTACTTTAATTATTTTGATAATATATTTAATTTGGCCTCTTTTGTGTTCAGGCCAGGTTTTTTCCCTTCGTTAATGCAACCCCATGATGATCCTGAACACAATGGCGAGCTAGTCCCAGAGCGATCCCCTGATTCTGTCCTACCTGGACGGTAGGATATCAGCTTCACTCACACACACACTTCCCCTCCATAACTGCATACACTCTAAAAACTGCCTCACATTCCCCCTGACTTGAATGACTTTGAACATAGACTTTGAACACACCATGACTGGATTTACACTTTTGGGTTGATTTATGTTATTGTTTGATATCTGAATTCATTGTTGTTGTTTATTTTTCTTTTGTCTTTTTCAATAATAATATCCTTAAGCATAATTTTCAGTCTCTTGGTTCTTTATGGTTTTCAATGCAAACTCCTTTCAATCATACGCCTACTTCTGACAGCAGTACTGGTCCAATATTCCCATATCACGAAGTATATGCTACACTATTCTGTCAAACCCTTTCTGATCTCATCTCATCTCATCTCATCTCATCTCATCTCATCTTCACAGTCACGGTAACACAATGGATGCAGCCGAGTGGCTTTTTCTTTAACAATTTGACTACGGGATGAATTAATCGTGATCCCAATCTGACTGCATAGTTTTTCACTGACCTTTGAAAAACCAACCATCCGCCATCATCGTTCCGTTTCATGAAAATCCGCCTTAAAATGGTGTAATCATTTGTCGTCATGTTGGAAAAACAATCCAAACTGCCGATCAATGACAAAGAGCGAAGGAGGAACCATAGCGTGCCGTAGTGTTGCGCAGGCCGACCTGTAGCCTGCAGGTCCCATGGGTTACCCGCAGGGAGGGCTGAGTATAGTCTGGATTTTTAAATTTTACTGGCGGGGTGGATTGAGGCAGGTTAAATGATATTGATATTGTGATTTTTTACAAATGATTGATGTTGCCACAATACAAGTCCCGTGAGGAAATGTGCGCAGCCTACCGGATTGTTGTGTTGCTGTGCTGGTTGACATCTCCTTTCCCACCATCCTTTCACAAATTAATCACCAAACAGTGTGACTGTGATAGTCTACTTACACAGCGCGTGTTATCACACGCTCCCAACGCACGTGAATGAGCACACCCCACAGGCACGTAGCGGTAGCGCGGCCGCACACAATTATGGATTATTATTATATTAACACTTATTCAAATTATGGATTATTGGACATTAACGGCAAACGTTTTTAAAGAGTTTTTGTCAGGTCTTTAGTGGCGTTTTCTTTCAGCGTCTGTGTCCTCCTGTTGTATAAAAGTGTCTGGGTTTCCGAGGCTAGTTGTTGTAGAACTCTAGGCTACTGTGACGCACGGGTGAGTCTCTTCTTTCCCCTCAACCTCTCTGTCTCCTCTCAATCTCTGCCATGTCGCACATGTGTGTGACGAATGAATGGCATCGCATCGGTGGTTGGAACACCCGGGACCATGCGTGCTTGCCAGTGACATTATTAGCCTTTTAAGACAGTTTAGAAGCACCTTTTCTTACAAATAAAAGCCATGTTCAAAGACATATTTGACATATCTATTTAATGTCGGTGTCGAGTTGTGAAAATGTAGGTGGTGCTGCGGGGCGGGCTGGGCAGAGTCAAATTATTAATACATGGGTCATAAAAAACCCTGACCCGCGCAACACTAGCATGCCACCATTGCAATAGGAAGGAATGCATTGGGCCCCAAATTTCCCAGAATCTGTAGCAAGCCAGTGAGACTGATGTTTTTCCGGTGACGTCATCCGAACGCGTCACCTATCCCACTCTGTCCGATAGAAACCCTGTAGGTCTTAAAACGTATTAAAAACGGCAAATTAAACAATGGAAACATAACTCGAGGTACTGGGAGGGAAGCGGTTCTTCATCAATTAACTCAGGAAAGGTCAGTATTACCATGCGATACAGCTAAAAGTGAGAATCTTATGGTGATATTGTTTCCCAGCCTGCATAAGCACAGTAGACCAAAGGCTGGGACTCCACATAAGTAAACTGAAGCATTATGGTGCCAAAATGCGTGTGCACACAGCCACACACACACACACACACACACACACACACGCAAGTTCAAGCCTGCATGTTTAAGGACCAGAAGCGCATATAAAGCAACAGTCTGTAGCCTATGTGTGTGTGTGCGTTTATTGCGAGGCAGCAGAGGGTGGCTGGCTGTCGGAAAAAACACACTTTATTATAGGGTGGAACACACACACACACACACACACACACACACACACACACACACACACACACACACACACACACACACACACACACACACACACACACACACACACACACACACACACACACACACACACACACACACACACACACACACAAAAACACTGGTTGAACGATGAGAGAGGCTGTCTTGGCCTTATGTAACCCCTAGCAATACCTCACTGATCCACTGGGTGGAATGAGAGTGCTTTGCTGTTTGCCGGCGCACACACACGCACGCACCCTCACTCTAGTGAGGGATGCACACAAGCCACGGGCACATTGAGATAATGGCTTTTTAAGTTGTAAGGCGATAAGTGTCAACACTATGTGGAGAGATAAGAAGTCAGTGTGTGTGTGAGTGAGTAGTACTAATTAATTACCATACTTGTGAGGGCCAAATGTCCCCAGAATTATAGAAGATGGGGTACATTTCCCGGACCTTTATGTTTTAACATATGTTTTAGATTTAGGCTTGATTCATTATTAGTTAGTTAGTTAGCAGCATGCCATTAAACTCAGACGACAGAGCATTTAAACTCAAGCTGAGCGCTGCATGCAGCGCCGTGTGAAAAGATCATCCGGTTGCCATGGCAGCCACTCGGCATGACAAGCACTTGAAGAGGGACGAGCCGAGAGGAGGGAGATTGGTCAGCTCACTCCTCTCTCTCACACTTCTGATCCCCCCTACATGTCTCCCAGTCCAGTAGTTCCCAAAGTGGGGTCCGGGGACCCCCAGGGATCCTTGAGGGAGTTCCAGGGGGTCCCCAGCTAAATGATAGACCCTTATGGGTCTGTAACTCTGAGAGTGCAAATGGAACCAAATTAACCCTAATAGGTATTTGGTTCCATTTCTACAGAGTTAAATTAACGTTGATTTTACAATATAAATTGGGGGTCACAGAGATAGAAATTCCATTAAATGGGGGACCGTAGACTAATGCATGTCAAACTGGGGGTCCTTGAAATTAAACGGGTTGAAAATAGATGGCTAGACCCGTATTTTTTTTCTTATGGGGGTCCCTGGCATATCTTTTCAAATGGGGGTCCGCGGGATAATTCATGTCAATTTGGGGGTCCTTGACATGAAAAGTCTTGGAACCACTGTCCCAGTCTGTTCGCTCTGCATGTCTCCCAGTCTGTTCGTCTTTCCCAGTGGTGGAAGAATGTTTCACTTAAGTAAAAGTATCAATATATAAATAGGTACAAAGGTATTAGCGTTTTCCTTTGCCCCCGTTTCGCATGGTTCTTATCAGTTCGTTCAGCAGCAGCATCTATAGTTCTTCATAATTCCACGAGCTTTGCTGACACAGCGGTCGTCATACAGGGCTTCGATGGGTGCGAGATCACATCCGCTGATGCGTACGGCTGTTCGCACAACCCTCTGCATTGCTTTGCGGTTGAGGTGGGTGGAGCTGTCATACCAGGCAGTGAAGCAGAAAGTCAGGATGCTCTCTGTGGTAGAAAGCTTTTAGGACTTTGGGGCCCGTGCCAGCTTTCTTGAGTCTTCTCAGGAAGTAGAGGCTTGTGTTGTAGTGACTACTACATGTGTCCTCTTTTGGGGAATTCGGAATATGGTCAGCCAAATCTATACATAACTAACAAACAAAGTGCTGGTGAGTTTGGACGCTGGTCAGAAGGGGATATGTCCAAAGACTAGTTACACAGCCAGCTTTATAGTCCACAATCACCAGCAGCAGGTCCACCTGGTTGCCACTCACATTCAGACACCAGCTGCTATCAATCGGACTGCAATGCAGAGGAAAGACACAAGGAACCACACATGACCCTAGGGGTCATAACAGCAACATAGAAAGAAAGAAATCACACCCGTGTGAACTGAGTGGTGCAACTCCCCTCTCCCCCTGAACCCCTGAATATGGGCTGTCAATGGGAAGTTGCACCTGCAACTTGCTGGCAAGATGGCATCTATGTGCATATCATCAATTGAGATTTAGTGATTTAAAATTCAATAACAGGATCAAATTTAAAACTAATATGCAACCAATGCAGGGACTTCCAAATGGGTGCGATTCCATCGTGGTCTTTGTCAGCATAGGCTGCTGCGTTCTGCACAACTTGTAAGTGACTAACTGTTGCTTTTCAGTAGATGAGACAGGACATCAGTATCATTCTGAGAGAGCCTACAGAATATAGCAATTTCCACACGCATACAGTACGTGCATGCGCACATCCACTCTGGAACGGATATGCAAACTGCAAATCAAATTGATCAAAGCAAAGCAAAGTTACCATGTTTACCCAGTTTCTCTCTCAGTTTTTTCTGCCACCAATGCATTTCTGTCAGAATTCGAAAGTGCCAACTGGGCTAAACTTATTTGGACGTCATGTACATTTCTATGTAACTGGTGGGCATCATCATAAATTACATCTATTTCGGGCTTTCTGATGACTGAGCTGAGTGGCATCATGCACATATTGTACACGGCGGAGGAGAATAGGGACCAAATATCGTTTTCTACACATCCTATTGAGAATGTTTATATGGTGTTGTAGTCCCCTTGGCTGTTGCATAATTCATATTCACCGGAGTTACATTCATATTATGCCGTCACACTCTATTGGTGTATTTGTGTCTTAAATGCAGATGTGACTCTTTGAGCCTCTGAGGAGACATTTATCTTTCATGGATGATAATGAATTTATGTATTTACGAGCGAGCGAGCATCTGTCTGTGTATCTGTACATCTGATCAAACCCGTTTTCCCACAATTTCCGGAGGCATCAAGAAAAGGACTGCTAACCTGTCTGTCAATGAATAAATCATTTTGTGAGGGAGGACTACTGCACAGTATCTCACACTCCAGTCACACACGCTGAGCGTTATATGAGCAAATTGAACATGTTTTTGCCTTTTATTCACAATGTATTAATACAGTGGCTGATGCTCCCCCCTACACCTCTTCTTCCTTTTCTATGTTTTATGGAAATAACAAAAATAATGATAATAATAAAGCATTTCACCCAATGTTTTACACCTGTGATGTGACAATATAGCTGATTTTGGGGGTGATCATTAGATCATCACTTCCTTGAGAAACAGCAGATTCCAATTAGTTGTGTGACTGTGGAGCAAGTCCCTCTGGGAAACATAATTATATTAAGACAATAAACTGTATAGAACTTGGCTGGTTTAACTAAATCGCAAGCAGACGCACACACAGTCTCTCAGAGTTGCCCTCCATTTTCCCCACAATCCTAAATCCTAAAATGGGATATCCTTTAGTCCTAAGAACCAAGTTCCACAAAGCCCAAAAGCCCCCGTCAGACTTTCTCTTGTCTTCCCGCAGGTTGAAGGTGGAATCGCTATTCTTGAGTTAGTAAGAATAGCCATTATGTATAGGCGTATTAGTTACTCTAATACATGGTTCTCAACCTTTTCTGTCTCAGGGCGTGCACCAGTCTGACCACTTAACACGGCAGCCATTCGGCACATAGACTTACTCAGTATGCGTTTTAGCGCGGCCTCTAGGTGCTTACATTCTGGGAAAAGCATGTATTAATTTAGCCTGTGTTAGCATCCAATTCCCAGGTGTGCCGTTCACATTATCTGTGTGCGTGCGTGCGTGCGTGCGTGCAGCCGTGCGTGCAGCCGTGCACGTGTCTGAGTGTGTCTTCAGTTCCACGCTGCTAGGCTGAAATAAATCAACTGTGTCATTTACAGTCTACCTGCCACAACAGCAATTTCTCAACCTGGCTGTCAGAAGCATTCAATAATGAATAATGTATCTGCTGTAATATGGCAACCTGAGGTGAGCCACCATTTTCTCAATGCTCATAAAAAGTAGCATGTATTATTCTTTCCCACTTTGGGTAATATATTTCATCTTTTATAATCCATGTCTTCTTCTTCTGGTGCACTCAGGAACTATGCAAGTTGGAAGTGCATGCCCCATCCAGTTATGTAATACCAAGTAGCTGTTGTACCGTCGTTACTATTTTTCCAACACCCGTGGAGTACTTTTTTTGGCCGATAAAGTATAGTTTTAGAAGACGACGGAGGGGCACCGTCTCAAGCGAACATGAGCCACAAGTTGCCGCATCGAGCGTTGCGAAGTTCGATTGAGCCGGCTCAGCCCTGTCCGAGTGGCAACCTGAGTAAATTGTAAATCCTCGTCACCCAGAGTCCTGCAAGTAGGGGCATCACCATTTACACAAAGCCAGCAGCGAATGTGACACATGACTAGAGGCAAAGCAGTTCTGCATGCGTCACAGAAGGGGACGTTTGGTAGGCAAATCAGAGGCAGGCAAGGGCGGGTCTTTGTATTAAAACAGCAGGGGGCGCCGTTTTTCCCCCTTTTTACCGATGGGTTCCCAGATTGACCCAGATTTGTGCACTTATTGCAAGATTATTGCAATCAACATTAGTATTATTAGTATTATTATTAGAAGTAGTAGTGTCAGGATTACAACAGGGAATATTCCTTGTTGAATTTGAGATTGTTCATCCTTCTCTCCAGTCACTAAATATTTACACTAAATAAATAAAGTACAAAAAGTGAGAATGTTGTTGTGAAATCTGCCATTACATGCAACGTATTGTAACAAAGAGTTAAAAGTACAATACAATCCCTCAGCATTCTATCCAATTCTACACAGCTGGTTCCAAAAGTAATTTGCTTGATGACATGGACTTCTCTCACTCACGTTCACATCAGGGTGGCAGTATAGCTCATAAGATAGATGCCCCTAGATTGCACTTGGTGTCTAATGTTGTGAGTTTGAGTGATGCAGAATAAACATCCTCTGGCATAAAGTCCTCCTCTGGCATTGTGCAATTAGAGACTCATGACTTCAAGTTTTAATTAATATTTTGATCCAGACAGTTCTGCAAATTGACCCTCCGGGATTTCTCATTTGTCTTCCGTCTATTCCCGTTTTTCACCTTCCGCCCCTTCATCCTCCTTATTCATCCTCAAAATGGATGAATAATCGCAGCACCTTTCATTGAAAGTTGTAGCTTGGCCTTTTGTTTGTGACTAAATGGAGATGCCAGACGGAATGACAAATGGGCATGGCAGACTTCAGAATGCACCTCCCTGGAACACTCTGTTCTCACAAAAAACAAAAACATGTTTCTCTTTAATGTGAGGCTCTGTAATGTAAGACAGGTTCACGCGTGTTGTTGGAGCGTGCAGTATGTCACTGTTACCATGTAGATTCCACTAAATCTATTTTACTCAACAGCTATGACCACCATGTGATCATGCTGCCCTCTTCTGTGCAATGAACTGACATGAAGCAAATGTATTAAATGAATTAATACACGTGTATACATTTGCTTATAGTAGTTATCTACTGAGAGTAGTTTTACAGATAACATGTGAGTGTGTTTACTGACTGTATACCGTATGTTGTATTTCATGCATTGCAAATCTATCTATGGTGACCATGTGGCTGCACGATCCATCCATCTATCCATCCATCCATCCATCCTAAACCTTATCCTTATCTGTAGTGGGGTTACGGGGGCAACAGCTCCACCAGAGTGCTCCAGACTTCCCTCTCCAGGGCAACATTAGTGACTTCCTCCTGGGGGATCCCGAGACGTTCCAAGGCCAGTGAGTCGATGTATTTCCCCCATAACTGCACCTTGGGAGACCCCGAGAGGCATCCTAACCAGATGCCCGAACCACCTGGCTCCTTTCCAGGCGAAGAAGCAGTGACTCTACTCTGAGTCTTTCTCATGTGACTGGACATGCCAGCCACCCGTCAAAGAAAACTAATTTTGGCCGCTTGTATTCGCAACCTTATTCTTGACTTGTCATGACCCACACTTCATGACCATAGGTGAGAGTAGGAACGAAGATTGCTCGGTAGACAGAGAGCTTTGCCTTTTGGTTCAACTCTCTTTACGTCACAACAGTGCGGTACAGCGACTGCAATAACGACCCTGCTGCTCCGATTCTCCGTCTGATCTCCTTCTCCGTGCTCCCCTCACTCGTGAACAAAACCCTGAGATACTTAAACTCCTTCACCTGGGTTAATGCCTCATATCCCTACCTGTGTGAATTCTTACTGTGAAAACCACAACAAATGGTTCGCAAACCCAAATTAAGGAATATACCTTCAGCATGCCATAGGGAAAATATGCATGTGTGCTACAGTGCGGCTATAACGGCTAGCAGTGCCAACGACCTACAATCATGTCTCCTTTAAGCATGGTCCTATATATTTGTGTAACCCTGCACACATGCATGCGCGGAGGCCATGGGGAAGGGATCACTAGTGTAAGCCTGGGAGGTGTACCAGGAAATCAATAGTTATCGCACATGCATGTTCTGTCCTGGTGCAGAACAGTACTTGAGTACACTAGTCCTTATCTTCCCAGGAAAGGCATGCAGTGATGTCTCCAGGCAGAACAAGGTGACAGCCGCTATACAATCCTGTACTACTGTACACCAGTGGTGAAAAAAAGTAATCACATTCTTTACTCAAGTAAAAGTACCAATACTGCAATATAGATATATATAGAAAATGTACAAAAGTATTGACATCAAAATGTACGAAAAGTCAAAGTACTCATCATGCTGAATGTCTTGTTTCAAGTTTTCAAAAAACTTTTGAAAATATCAGATCTACAAGCTCACAATGCGTTGCATGCGGTTAGGTTTTGGGATTGAGGTAATCTCCTTTAATATTTCATCATGACTTTTCACCAAAATAAATAAATAAATAAATATATATATATATATATATATATATATATATATATATATCATGATAAAAATGTCTGTATTATTTAAAAAAAATATATATAAAAAAGCCCATTGTGGCTGAGTGGGATTTTTCTCTATCACTAAACTCAGGTAAAATTCACCCTAACACCTGCCTGTAGCAAAAAAACAGGGATGGGACCCACCCACCGCAGACATCAGCAACATTATGAAAATAAAAAATATATATAATTGTCTGGGTGAAAATCACTACACCCTCTCCCTCTCCCCCTCTCTCCCTCTCTCTCTCTCTCTCTCTCTCTCGCCCAATCACCAGTCTCTGTTGGTTTAGATCTGACGGCTGCTAATGTTGATAATTTCTCCTCTCCTCTTCATTCAAGTCCCTCCGGAAAGCTCAGAAAGTCAACCCCTCGGTGTCTCTAATTTCAGACACATTAATGAGATTTTTAATTGGTGATCTTTTTGAGGGTGGTTCCATAGCAGAGCTCATGCAGGAGAGCACTCCAGGGGGAGTGATAAGAGACTGCTACTGTACACCCACCCCCACACTGGGATACTCAACGAGAGTCCTTCAAGAGTCTGACTTCTGTACGTTCCCCAAAAAGATTTGAAAGGAATAAGAAAGAAAATAGATATGTGCCATTACAATCACAACTCTGTTCCATATACTGTAGATCCACTATGCATCGCCATGCCCGGCATCGACATGCATCCTCCCCACAAGGTGCATGTTCATTTGGGATTTAGAACAAAGTAACTACAGAAAGAACAACACACTTTCTATTGGTCTAAAAGTTCGGGACTAGTAATGGCCTGGCGCAGCCTATGTGATATGTCGGATTGCCGGCACGGAAAAAGTGGTGGATCCTATTGGTTCGCCGATCTGAGCATCCGCCCCCGCCCCGCCCCTCCCCTCCCCGGGAGAAAACATTGGAGAAGACTGTCGTCACCAAATTTGGAGTGACACGCCTCTGCACTGGTATTGGTTAGCGAAATACAAGGAAGTGGGTTTCCTATACCAGATGTTCCAATGCATTTCCCCAGACTTTCATTTTTGAGCCGAATGGAACGAAAATGAAAGCCTGGGTACCAATGCTAGAAGGCAGGCGAACCAAACTACTTTCATCTCAATTATGTATGACAACAGCCAATACAGGCCAATGTAGATCCCCCCCACAAACAAAGCACTGCTGGCTGGGACAAGAAAACAACATGTTGAACTCTTGGCAGTACTGTCGGCAGCTGTATGTGATAAACAAGCCTTGTCATCTGCTTACCGTGGGGAGATGTCACAGCCCTGCTGCATGAACGCTCCCAGGGAAAACCACAGGGAGTTGAATATGCCAAACTCGTTGGTCTGCTCGGGGCTTTGCTGGTTGGGGTTTGCCTGCATGCCACCCGCCTGGCCCGGCTGGAGCCCGTTTGAGGCCGAGGGCTGGGCGGGCGTCTGTGCGTCGGTCCCGTCCTCATAGTCGTCTGCGTGCCACTCGTACGGGCTGAAGCGGCTGACCAGGAACAGAACCACGCTGACACCGATGTAGGCGAACACAATGCACATCCAGATCTCATAGGCCAGCGGGTCCAGGAAGGAGAACACCCCCGGTTTGGACTTGGTGGGCTTCTTGATCATGATGGAGATCCCCAGAGACATGAAGGGTTTGGAGAAGTCGATCACTTCTTCACGCACCAGAGTGATGGTCAGAGGAGCCACCGCCACATCGGCTTTCTGAGGAACGGAACATGTGCATGTTAGTATACATATGAATGTACAGTAGTCTCACGTGGCCAGAATGTTGCCTCCTGTATTTTTCAAATGCTTCCGTCATACAGTCTGGAGAACGGAAGCGAGAGTAAGAGATAAAGCAGAAGTGAAGCCTCCTCCCCACTTCCGTTTCATCTTTACAGCCCCGCAAATCTAAGCATAATATGCTTAGATTTGCGGTACAGTAACTTGCTGCTTAGCAGAGAAATGGAAATAAAAAAATATATATAAAAGTTAAAGATATTTTAAAATACGGAAATGGCAGCTTCCTTACTCAGATTTCGGGAGGTGTAGTTCCAGACATTCAGTGATTGTGGAATTGTTGTCTGGCTACACAAGACTAAATATAGCATTAACCTGTTAGAGACATCAGTCAAAGTGGGCTCACTCACCCCATACACCAGTTCTCCCACCATGCCGTTCCACATCTTGGTTCTCACTCACCCCATACACCAGTTCTCCCACCATGCCGTTCCACATCTTGGTTCTCACTCACCCCATACACCAGTTCTCCCACCATGCCGTTCCACATCTTGGTTTCCGCGTCTCTGGCTCCGTACTTGCCATCGGAGACAACCTTCAGCTTGTAGTGGTATCCCACATGCTTGGCTATCTCAGCGGCCAGCTCCACAATGTAGCCCTCGTACTTATCGTTCCCCCCCAGCTGCTCGTGGTTTTTCTTCATCATCACATATGGGGACTCCTGCAAGTGGGAGGCATGAGGAAAGGGATGTACTATATATTGACACACTTTTGTGCATATTAAAGAACATTATCAGGCTTCTGCTGGACCGGGCTGGACAATATGATTGTTTTGCTGTTAATTTTTTTTTTTAAATAAACTTTAAATGGAAAAAAGAATAAACCCATTCATTGAGGTTTGAGTGCCAACGTAACGAGCGATTTTCCGATCCTAAAACCGTTTGGGGACAGCCTTAGTGTACAGGTACTGTATGTTTTTACTGCATGTATTAGTATGTATGTCACGCTGCAGGTTTATGTACAAGCAATGTCAAGGGCCATTAACACTGAGCACTATAACTATAAACATATTGTTATACAAAATTAAAAGGTCAAGTGGATGGCAGAGTCTACACCACAACTATCACACTGATATTCATTGCACCCACCCACCCCCATACACACACACACACACACACACACACACATTGATTGGACATCCTGAGAAGATTAAAGCTGACATGACACCTGGGGCCTTTTCCATTCTTTCTCTCTCACAGTCAACAGATAAATCAAAGGCAAGCAGCCAAGAAAGTGAACGCTGCATTGGAAGTGGGATTGAAGCAGGACAGTTTTGAATTGTCTGCTATCGAACCACGGAGGCCCCCGCGGTTCCCTCAGGTCGTTACATAAAGCTATAAGACGACAGTGAGCACAGCAAATCCTACGTCCATATTTCATGATGGTGTAAAGATGAGCAGCCCTCCTGTGGGTTACGGTTGAGAGGAAGGTAATCATGGTTACAAGCTTGGCAGAGAAAACGACCCCAGAGACACAGTGAAGAGAAAGGTCACACAAGTACACACATGCACACACACACACACACACACACACACACACACACACACACACACACACACATGCACGCACGCATGCACGCACTGGACATAATGCACGGGGAAACAAAAGCTCTCTGCTCACCAAAACATCACATTATGGCAACGAGAGATGGACCAAATCAGTGGCAGTGTTGCCGCTTACAGATTCACTGTAGCCTAATGTCTCTTCACGTCCAAGAGACGTCTGTGATGTCAACGTAACAATCACGTGCTCATTCTGTTAGATTTGTTTTAAACTCTCATATTTCCCTCCCAATAACGAGTTACACAAGTTATGTTTTCATTGTTTAATTTGCGTTTCCACTATGGGCGGGAACCCCATTTGGTGTTTTACCCCTTCAGGCCGGGAACCCATTTTTGGGTTCTGTACAGTATGTACACTGTACAGTATTCAAACATTTTAAAAATGTGATGCTGCTATATAAATATTTGAAGTTTTTCAGAAAACTTGTCAGGATGAGGTATTTGATCATACCTTAATCACAATAAAGTGTAGGTAGTCTACATACATGTACAGTAAATGCATCTCTTTTCAATTCAATTCAATTCAATTCAATTCATTTCATTTCAATTCAAATTCATATTTTCAAACTGTTGAACATTGGGAAAGTATACAGTTGGAGGTGGTACAGCATTGCTTGAGCTATGCCTCATTGTATCGTTATAGTAGGCCTATATGTTATATACAGTACAGGGCTTAAAGCTTTTTGAAACAAATAACAGCAATCTTTTGCAGTCACAGTATTGTTTTCCTCTAAACTAAATGCATTTAAAGGTATCAGCTCTGTATGTGCAGTATGTCTAGCGGTCTACTCGGTACAGGTAGTCCTCAGGGTGGTTATGTTCCATTGGCTAACCTTTCACACATCTTGCTGCTGCTCATTGTTGTATTTTTCCCAGTAGGTATGGGAGTTTTTTGTCATTGGTCATGTTGGGCGTATGTAATCTGTGGGATCAAGTACATGTACTGTATGTGTCTCTGATGGGCAGGTGGTTAGAACGCTCTCTTTCCACCACATTTTTGTGTCCAGTGGGTGGGTCTGTCTTCTACCTCTTCCTCCATGACTCTGTCTTTGGTGCAGTTATTTTATTTGATAATTTATTAGGATTTATACTGCCGCAGCAGTTGGGTTGTCTCTTTCCAGTATGCCTGGTAGCTCCTTCAGTATGTACTTTCCACCCAAACATATACGGAGTGGTACAGACTCTTTCATGCCAACTGCCATCAGACTGTTTAATGTATAAGAACTACTGTATCTCCCTCGATGAATTTGGTCCTATGTCGGCCCCGGTCTTGTGTGTTTATGTCCACCGGTGTCTGATATGTTTCTGTTTGTCTAGTAGTATAAGTATTTTTTCACATTATGCTGCTGTAACGCCTCAATTTTCCTTCAGGGATTAACAATATCATCACATCTCATAGCCTTTTCTCTCCCCATCTCTCTCCTCACCACTCAGCTAAGCTGGAGACACACACCATTAGTTTTTTTGTGTCATGGAACATTGGCTGATTATAGGACATTCTGCATTTGTACTTTTACTTTTGGTACTTTAAGTACATTTTGATGCCAATACTTTTGTACTTTTACTCAAGTACATTTTGAATTACAGACTTTTACTTGTATTGTAGTTCTACAATGCAGTATTGATACTTTTCCTTAAGTAAAACATCTTAGTACCTTTTCCACCACTATAGTGCTAGACTGAGCTCATTCAACCATGCTCCTCCATGTCGCCTCCTAACATCAGGCTTGGCTGTGTCTGTAAGCCAGAACAGCAGGGTTCGCAAAGAGGCACGCCGTGGAAATCCCTTACCCCATTAGCCTGCGCAGTGGAGGTCCGCTGCCCATCTACTGCCAAGCTGTACAAAGCTACACTGTGTGTGGCTGTTCTAGAATAACACTGCAGTTGTGGTGCGTGCAAACCTAAAAGATGTGGCAGTGCAGTAAGACACATCAGTAGGTGTTTCCATGAAGCCGTTTTTTTGCGCATTAAGGCTCTCCTGGATGGAAACACCTTAAAATGTGAATAAGTCTCCATTTTTTGCTTGAAGGTGGCGCATTTTGGGGCTATATCGAAAAAGTTAAATGTGCAAATTAGGTATGGAAACACTTGCGGAAAAGATTTCTAATTAGAAAGCATTGAACTCGCATTATATCACTTTTGAACAGTTGGAAAAGAAGAAAAAAAAAAACACGCAATGGTTTGATCATGGAAGTTAGATGAATATAATTCTCCAAAACACCTCGGAACGGATGAGGGGAGACTACTCAAATACGCTATTATTGCTATAATGTCCATAGAGAATGTATCACCACCAACCATAAGGATGCTTTTAAACTGGTAGGCCTCTATTGCCTGTCATTGCAAGCAACCGTGATGAAACTACGAACGTTTTTTGCCGTTTGCATTGATGAGAGACGTAGGCCTACACTGTAGCCTACCACCTGCAATGAAATCGCAAAACTGTGCAAATAAATAGACAACCAATTTATCCCCCTGTAGCATATACTGTAGGCTACATGCGCCCCGAATATGAATGCAAGTTCAAGCTTGCATGTATAAGGACCAGCAGCGCATATAAAGCAACAGTCTGTAGCCTACGTGTGTGTGTGTGTGTGCGTGTGTTTATTGCGAGGCAGCAGAGGGTGGATGGCTGTCGGAAAAAACACACTTTATTATAGACACACACACACACACACACACACACACACACACACACACACACACACACACACACGCACACGCACACGCACACGCACACACACACACACACACACACACACACACACACACACACACCACACAGCAAGTTCAACTCAAGTTCAACTCATAAACTTGGATTGCTTTTGTCGCACTTTGCATGTGGCGCAGATAACATTTATGTAGCCTAAAGCCTACAATAATATTGTAGGCAGAACTGATTTAAAATCTCATCCGCTGTGATATTATCACAGCGGATGAGATTTTAAATCAGTTCTGTACCGTGGTAAGAAGCACAAATCAGGCAACAGTAAGCTACAGGGCTACATTTATATTGTGTATCCGTTTCTGTGTGTGTTCATTGTGTTTGCAAGGAGCAGCAGGCTGTCGGGGAGAAAAACATCTTTAGGCTATTATTTATGAATGTGTTCGGCTTATAGTTAAATGTCCCTTAAATAGAAAGTCAGGAAATTAGGCCTACTTTAATATTTAGGCTACAATCTAGTGATTCTAGTCTTACCAGCTATATAGTCTAATAGTTAAAGGTATATTCAGTGATTTCACTTAATTCAAATATCACTTATTTTTTTGTTTTGTTGTGATAATCCTCCCTACTATAGAGTGTGCTGGCCATATAAGGAGTTCCTCCCTGTCCCCAGTTAACCCCTGGGGGTCAAAAAACCTTAGGTTTCGTTTTTGACTCTCTATCCTGATTGGACGAAAGGCTGGGTCCCACAGCCAAAAACGAAACCTAAGGTTTTTTGAGTGAAATCACTGAATATACCTTTAATTAAATTCCGAGGAGCCGATGGACAAAAACCTGTCCCCGGACAGCCTCTGTACAGCATAAAGGCCAACCAGGCAGTCTGTGTATTATCATGTTTGTATAGCCTAAAAGAACGTAAAAAAAAAGAAGTCATATAACGGTAAGGCTCACTTTACTGGCAAAATAGTGCCACAGGACTGCTTATTTCATGAACTTATTTTGTATCTCCCGTGGCGTGAGTCGAATAATCAGTGGATGGAAACAAGAGACCAAGCGCATTTCTTTTTTCGACTTAATGAACATACGCTTCCTATTTTCGCAAAGGCTTAATGGAATCCGAATCACACCTAGTGTCAGCCTAATTTTCCTAAATTGTCAGCCTAAATTTAAACACTATATTTTCTGAAAATAGCCAAGTTACAAACCCACATTGCATCATGTGAGCTTGTTAGATCTTCAATTATCGTTCAGAATGTTCGCCATACACTGTAGAGGTACCCCGGTCAAAAAAGGCACATTATTTGAGTACTTCTAATTTCCATTACTTTTACTTCTATACTCACTACATATCAGAGATAAATATTGTACTTTTACTCCACTACATTTACTAGAAAACTTTAGTTACTAGTTACTTTGTAGATTTATATTATTTTTACAAAACATACAGTAACCATTGCACACATGCAATGGGACATTCTGCATAGTGAGTACTTTCTACTTTTTATACTTTAAGTACATTTTGAATGGAGTAGTTCTGCATTGCAGTATTGATACCTTTACTTAAGTAAAACAATTGAGTATTTTTTCCACCAGTGGCAGAGAGTATAAGACTGTGATTGTACTGGGCATCTCCCAGGTTTTAGTGTGTGTGCGTGCGTGCGTGCTCGCGCATGCGTGTGTGTGTGTGTGGGGATGCACAGATCCGACACACCAAATGCCCGATATGCGGAAATCATCCGTCGCTCCCGACATTGCGTTGGTCCGACATGCGTTGCGCCGTGCTTGCGGTTAGAGTTGGGTTTTGGGTAGGGTGTCAGTCTAATGACAGTCGGACCAATAGTATGTCGGAACTAAAGCCTGTGCTCAGTGTGAAGCAGGGTGTTCCTAAAAAATAAAAGAGGATTCACGCACGCACACACTCTCACCAGGATAGTGGTGACGATGTAGGTCCTGTTCTGAAGGCCATATGTTTCATTGGTGCCTCTCATGGCCGCCGTGCTCACATACTTCTCATCTTCATTCCAGTAGCCCACCTACAACAAACAGGGCACATCATTAAAGTAGGGGGAACAATAAACAAACGTATAGTATACATGATACATACATCTACAATGATTCATCTCCAACTCTTGAGGTCCTCAGCCGCGCAGATGATCCAAGACAATCCAGCCACACTTAATTCAAGTCGATGGCCATGGAGTTTGAGACAGCTTTGCTCTCATGTCTCACAGCACATGCAAGCTCAAATGACTCCACATTTCACACAAAAATTGCTAAGTACTCTGCTAAGGTTCAAGGCTTATTATCCCACCCTCAATGTCTTCACATTATTGTACAGTAACATTGCCCAATTACGCAATACCATTTTCATCATCGTTTTAGACCCTCCCTTTTTCTATAATATATATATATATATATTTTTTTGCATATTTTTCCAGATTTCCCCCCCTGTGGCTCTAGACACTCAACCAGCTCAAGCTTCTACTTCAAGGCACTGAGACGTGAGACGGTGACCTTGTGGCCACAAGTCTGTTCTCCGTACCCAGACTGACCTTCTTGGGTCCAGAGGGGGCCAGTTCCATAACACTGACAGTGTAGTTGGTCCTGCGGCCTTTCTCATTGAACTGGATGTGACCCGTCAGCCCGTCGATACGGACCTGTGTGAAGAGGAGACGGACACATGGTGTCAGTGAGTCACTCTTCTGTGGTGTCACTGTGACTCCCAGAGCGGAAAGAAGAGCAACTCATCTCATCATGCATGAGATGAATGTTCCGTCAACCAGCAGCCCAACATTTATGCGTCAACAACGGTTTTACACGCCGTTGCGTGTTTAGCTTGGGTTGAATGTGTTTGCATTCATTTATTATTATATATATATTGCTGAAGAAAAAATGTGTAATATGTAACCGTTAACGCGTTACAAACGCCAAAAAAGCGCATTTTATAGCCGCAGCATCAGACACTATACAGTCACCTGTAGGCAGGAGAAAGCAGCAGCGCACCAGATAAGAGACAGATTAGAACGGTGGTTGTTGAACTTGCTACCGCTGTCTGGCCTCTGGTTTGCGAACCAAATGAATTGCTTAGTGCTCAGCATCAAAGTATATAACTTAAGTTAACTTGCCATATGCTTAAATGTTCTATACGCCCATCGATTCATCCACATTTTGGAAGCGTCGGGGCTTAACGAGACACTGCTGTCTCGTTGAACCCAGCTGGGTGAATAACCTAAATTACCTAATCAACGTCACCACGGTAAATGCTCCATATAACTATGAAAGCGCTAATGTTAATGTTCACTGCATACACAGTTGACCAAGCAATGTTACAGTCCACTGTAGGCTACAGCTATTTGGTTTCCAAATCTTAGCGCTGCCTGTAGCCTACAGCAATTTAATTTCCCCATCCAGCGCTGCGCGCCTCATGTCATGTGTGCCCAAAAGAACAGATCTGCAAGCTGTCGACACGCAATCGAGCGGCATGTTGATAGTTTGTTATGTCTGTTATTTTGGTAAGGCAACTCACATTACGCGTGGTATGTGGGTTTGAGAGGCAATGATTAATGTAGGCCTACAGTAGCCTAGTAGATTATAGCCAAGTTGACAGTTGTCATAATATTGTATAGTTCTGTTCTGGACTGTTGCACAATGTATTGGACAGTATTGGACATGCTGCGTCACTTCAGAGGATCGCTGCTTGATTCAAAGATGTTTACTCACCCCTGGAAATCGCTGGAAACCATTAGAATGTTGGAAATGGAACGTACGTGAGTTACATAAATCCTTTATTTCGGCGATTAGTCTGTTCACATTAGTCCGTCCCTTCAATAACATTTGAACCACGGCGCAAGGCGCCGCGGCCATATAGTGGCATTTTCTTTTCTTCCTGAATTAGGGTAGGGTTAGCCTCGGAAACCCAGACGTTTTGGGTAGGGTATAGGCCTTCATTTTCAGGCCCGATGAGAACTCTAGGCAGTCCCTGTTCGGTATGTGGACTTTAATAAAAGGCATAGAAAGTGGTTTGTGTCTTGTGATGTCATTATAGGCTAGAAGGTATACAGTAGGTCTATTGTGTGTCATATGAAAACGCCTACAACAAATTAAAATAAATAAATTCATGTAATTAAAAATCTTATAATTCATCTGCCTGCACAGTGCACATCTGTGTCCATTCTGTCCAATATAATACAAAAGATTTCATTGTTCAATTTGAGCATTAAAAAAAAAGTATTATGTAACTGTAATAGTAAATAATATATTAGTCTTGCTCAGACAGTAATATGTAATATAATATATTACTTTAAAATTAAGGTAATAACTAATAAGTAATATATTAAAAATATAACGTAATATACCCAACACTGGTGTGCATGCATCTATGTCCGTATGCATGTATGTTATACTTTGTTTCCCAGTGTCAGAATGTAATTGTGCGTGCGTGCACGTTTGATTGAGTACTTAATTAGGCAGAAATGTAAACAGCACATAGTACAGTCAAACACTTAGAATATAACAGAAAAGAGTCCTTGTGGTGTTGTATTCAGGTCATGGGTATTCATACTAGGTATGAAAAATAAACAAACACAATGACATGCAGGTTGGGGAAAAAAAGAAGGTGGTGCGTGTGTGCGTGCGTGTGCGGTGAGTGACCTGCTGTAGTGCTCTCTGGATGTCGATGCCCTGTCCCCAAGGAGCAGGTGGGTTGGCCAGACATTCTCCAGCGTTGCCCCTACGGGAGATATCTATTCTCTGTCTCCTCAGGTTCTGGAACGCCGTCGACATGACTTTCACCCCGTCGTAGGTCAGAGCACCTGTGTACTGCAGAGACACAACAGCTAATAACATTTATATAAGATACAGATACCTCACGGCCCATACACAACCATACTAGATTTTCCATAATATGCATGTTAAAGGTAGGGTAAAATAAGTAAAAAGCTCTATATTGTGATAGTAATCATTGCGATCTAGAGTGTTTGTTCAGTAACAGGAGTCTCCATGTCTCTCCAGTTCAGGATACCAATTTTATCCAATCAGGATAGAGAAAGCAGTCAGGATACAGATTAAACAAGTGGAATTGGAAGTGATTCTAATACATAAGCAGACATAATTGGAATTAGAACACTATAACAATTACAATTCAATTCAATTCAATTCACAATCACCATTGTGAATACTCTGCCGTGTTCAATGTTTTTGCATTACATTATTTGTAATTTTTTAACAAAAATGGAAAGTAAAGTAAAAGTACATCAACATTGTTCTGTGCACTGTAAGCACTTGTATAGGCTAATACTTGAGTACATTTACTTAGTTACATTGCACGACTGAACAAGAGACCAATAACTGATAGGCTAGCATTCACCAGGTGCACTAATTGCTAGATCACACAGCTTAGATCTTTGGATTAAATCAGGGAGCAGACCATAGACTGTAAAAAATATGGACAAAGCGTTCTCCGGGTCTAACATGAACGTAAAATGAAGCCTGTCAGTCCTTGTATTGTAAGTCGCCATCTTTCTAGATCCGTTTTAGCCCAGCTGGCCATTGGCTGGCCCAGACAACGAGGCGGGACTTCCCCGCTTCTTCTCTGTTGGTTTTTATTTTGACTCGAGTGGGTGGGGAATCCCGATCATAGACTGTAACGGTAGCCACGCCCCTCAGAACATGCGCAAATTTATGGTCATTTTTTAAATAAATGGGACCATCATTTTCCAAAAAGAATATTATGACATTAGAAATGAGACTTTAAACTAGTGACTGGAAGCAGAAAGTATTCATGACCATGTTTATTAAGGTAATACAGTCTAGGTGAAGTTGGGCCCAAATACATGGACTTCTATGGGGCTATGGGTTTTTCTGGGTCCAATGACAGCGCCACAAAAGGCCATTATATGAACTTTCAGGAAATCCCCGATTTCCTCAGTGGCTTCACAAAATATCTGTCTGACTGCCCCCCTGGAACAGACCTGTGCGAACGATGATGTAAAAAAATCACAGAAAATTACAGATAAATCACAGATTTCGATACTAATCAAAACATGCAGTCCCGTCACGGTAGAAGAATTAATGTATTAGGTGGTCGGCAATCATTCCGGGAACGTTTCCTACTAACGCTCCTACTGACGCTGGGCAGTTAAAGTGTTGCAGTAGAAAGATGTCAACCAGACAGATAAGAGAGGATAAGATACCTTCAGGCTTCGCTTCAACACTTTGGCATCTTTGTTGTCATAGTCCATCCACTGCTCGACCACACGGCTGACCTCTGGCGCCGAGTTGTTGACCAGCTGGAAACCTGTTATGTTGGCTCCACCCTTCCTTAGGTCTGTCAAATCAATGTCCAGGAAACCCTGAAGCACACAGACACAAGATATTATGAATAGATAGATACGCAATGTGAGCAACCATTCTGTATATAGGCCGTATTCTGTCTTCCATATATACTGTAGAACAGGGGTTTTCAACAGGGGGTCCGTGACCGCTAGGGTGTCCTCAGAGTTACTACAGGGGGGCCGCCAAATCTTTGTGTGATAGAAAGGTTTTATTTTGTACACGTATGTTTTCTTTTACACATTATCAACTTTGACTCTAGCATCCCTAGTCGAGAGACAGCGAGATCCAATCGCCGGTCGGTAGTTTTTTCTTTTTTACATGCCAATACAGTAGACCGAAAACACCCTAACCCTAAACTCCATAACACATAACCGACCTACCTATACCGACCGACCTACGGCGGGACCGACCGACGATGACGGTCGGCAATTGGATCTCGCCCCTCCTGGCCCCTAGTCTGAGGGAATACTTAGTAGAAAATAACTGATCTACAAGCTCACAACGTGTGCGAGACTGCCAAATGTATTTATCTCTGCGTTTAGGCCCTTGCCACTGTGTTTTCAGAGAAATCTCTTATTTTGAACTCTCGGGTCGTGAACCGGAAGTAAAAACGGCTATGTAAAGTACACCCACAGCAGTCTTAATTGAGTACTAATACACAGTTTATAAGGACAAGTGAAGAATCACCATACTTGTGTGCAATTTTAAATGTATTTATCATCCCACTCAGGAGAAAAATGGATGAGGGCCTTTCACTATTAGCCGTCTTAAAGGTTTTATGACATTAATTTTAATTAATTTTTAATTTTCGTTTTTCTTTTAGGTTTTATGACCTCAATTACACCCCAAAATCCTGAACTTTGAACATTCAGTGGATTTTCTGTGGTCTGGAGTTTTCTTTGGGGTTTGGAAGCCTTTTGAGCTACAATGAAAACAGGCAAGACAGTGAAAACAGTGACATCTGTTGGCAAATCCCATTGACATATATGGGATTTGCAGGCTCTTACATCACAAACTGCCGGCAAATCAGAGCACCTGTTTGAGCCAGAAAACCCCAGACCACAGAAAGTCTACTGAATGTTAAAAGTTCAGGTTTTTTGGGTGCAATTGAGCTTAGAAAACCTAAAAAAAAATAAGAACAATTCCAATTTTTTTTTTTAATGTCACAATCCCTTTAATGGAGTGAGAGTTCACAGATTTTAGTAAAATAGGATAGAATAGTAGGATAGTACCTTTTCTTTATTAATCGAATTAATCATTGTCTTCATACATTCACGGCAATAAAGCATATAGTGATTTGTGAATTGTAGCAGCAGTGTTCCATACTGTGTGCTTACTGTGCTACATTACATTCTAAACCCTTTTAGCTGTGACAGTAAGAGTGTGCATGGGTCAAATACATAATGAAAACGACAAATCCCTCTCCTGCTCTAAGTGGAGGTTATTGTACAGAGGTCTCATTTCCATCTTTCTTGAGAGTGAGAGGGGTGAGATTTGTGAGAATGAGAAGTACATTTCACGTTATTCTAGAGTGTCATTTCCCTGAGGGCGAGAGCGGTGAGCATGGATGATGAAAATATTCCATCCGAACCTCACAGGCTTCAGTTTTTTACTCTGTTCACCTGGGAATCACCAGGAACAATGGAGGGTCCTGGAAGGAGAAC